>NW_005871890.1:102371-108508 GCF_000147115.1 Myotis lucifugus
CGGAAGGGCTCAGACTAGGGGCCCGTCTTCCACCATTACAGCTCTTCAAAATGGACGTTGTTTTTGCCATTTTCCGAAAGAGACCTCCTGCAACCTCGGGGGCCCACACTGTCCGAGTCTTGGGAAGTCAGGCACCCACCAGCGCTGTCCCTCCCCCAGCTCTTGCCCCCGGCAGCCCTCGCCCAGGCCACGTGACGTGGCTCCGCCTCGGGTTTATCCGGGGACTATCCCGTCACAGGGCTCCTCGTGCCGCTCCACAACCCACACCTGGGGCTGTTCTCTTCCTTAAAGAGCCATGGTTTGCGTGGCTCGGTGGTTGAGCATCGACCGATGAACCAGAGAGGCAAGCACCGGAGGCCAGGCCCCAGCTGGGGTCTCGGCCCATCCCCCGCGGGAGCCGCCCTCTCTGCAGCCAACACGCCTGCGACACGTGTGTCCTGGGGTCGCTGCAGGACCGGGAGGGGTTCACGCCTTCCCTCCCGCAACCCCCGCCCCCTCAGGGCCTGCTCCGTGGTCCCGGCCTCTCCACCCTGGACGGTGCTGCCGTCGGTTCCCGCTCAGCCGGTCACTGTGGTTGATGGTCTCGCTGACTGGCCCCTGTCCCCTCTCTTCCCTCTGGGTCCCCTCTTCCCTCGGCCATATTTCCTGCGGCATCCACGGGGCCCAGAGCGCGTTTGGAGAAGGACGCGCTGTCGGCACACCTGAGGCTCATAAGGTGTCGTCTGCTGCCCTCTGCTGGGCAGACACGGGAGAGCCTCATCTCAAAGGAGTGGACAGACTGGAGGCGGACAAGATGACCCCAAATTTCGGTTTGAAGCTGATTTAACTGAGGTTGTTAAATATTTCTCCCCCCCGGCCCCACCCAACACTGTCGGAACCAGGCACGGCTGTCTACACCTTCCCCTCTTCCCAGGCGCCCGCCGTCCACGCAACAATCCTGTTCTCCCAGGCGGTGGGTCTCCTTTGGGGGTTCAATCGTTCCCTCCGACTGATCTCTAAACATTTCACCGTGTTGGATGGCGAATGCGAATAAAAAGCCACCAGGCTCCCCCGGCCGGCGTGGCTCAGTGGTTGAGCGTCCACCTATGAACCAGGAGGTCAGGGTTCGATTCCCGGTCAGGGCACATGTCCAGGTTGCAGGCTGGCTCCCCAGTGTGGGGCGTGCAGGAGGCAGCCAGTCCATGATTCTCTCTCATCACTGATGTTTCTCTCCCTCCCTCCCTCCCTGTCTGGAACCAATAAAAATATACATATTTTTTAAAACCCCAGGCTTCTCGCAGGCTGCCCTGAGGGCTGGGGCGACCGGGAGAGGGGCCACGGCCACGGTCTGTGCAGAGCGCACGAGAAGGCTTGGCGAGCAAAGACCTGAAATCCCTGAAACTTTAAAAGGGGGAACGAGGATTGTGTGGGGCTTCTAGCCCTTAAACCGTGCAGCACGCGTTCTAAGACTTTCTCAGCTGGAAAACACAGGCTCCTCCAGCCCTTCACTCCCCTGTAGTAACGTGTAAGAAGACGCTGGGCCGTGGGAGCCGACGCCTCATCATACACGAAGCTTTTCCTCGTTAACAGAACCATCCCCATCTCACGGCCACGTGGGCCTCACCGCAAAGCCAGTCAACGCCTCCTGAGCTTTTCACAAACTCACATACGAGCGAAGACTCAACATCTAAATAGACTTTATTTTTTCCTTTTACTTATTTGGACAGAAAAGAAAACTCAACTCCCCAGCCTGCATTCGAGACTCCCTAAGTTCGGGGAACACATTCAGCTCAGAAGACAGTGGACCTTGTAGAAAAAGCATCACAAATGAAAAATAGATTCTCCACGTGGTCAAAGTGCTCTCGCTCTGTGTACAGGGCGCGGCAAAGGCGTCTGGAAACACGATTGAGAATCCGGCCGCGGTCGTGGCCCTGAGTGGACACCAGGGGCGAGGTGGTCATCGCGAGCCGAGGACACGGGGGCACGGGGGGGGGCACGGAGGTGGGCATGCTGCCAGCACACGTAACGGATGGGTGTGCGCACGGAGCGTCCCGGGCCCGAGGAGAACAGATTCTGCGTTTGTGAACGTGAGGGCTCGTCCGTCGGGCGGGAGGGGAGCACGCGGCTCCAGAAGGGACTGGGGACGGCAGCCTGTCGGCCGCTCTGGCTGATGTTCTGGGGGACAGTGGGCCCTGGCTGCCCGCTGCTTGTCCTGTCTTCGTGTCCGGCCCCGGCCCCTCGGGAGATCACAGCCGAGCCAGCACCCACCCCCCATCCCATGTGCCACCTGAGACAGGCAAGCACTGGCCCACGTGGGCCGAGACGTAGCCAGTGGCCGTCCGGGGACGTCTGTCTGTCTCAGCGATGCTGCGTGTTTGTCAAGACCAGTCATCCCGCCAATGACACTCGAGAGGCCCGCAGGCCCCCCGGGTCCCTGGGGGAGGCAACCCCATCTGTTCCGGAACGAGCTCCCTCTCTGGCCCGAGCACGGGCACCGGGCACAGAACCCAGACCTGGGATCGAGCCGGGACCGGGTGAGGCAAGGGGGGGAATGGGAAAGAAGGGAGACATCTTCCTTTTACAGACGACCTTAAGCAACAGTAAGAAAATAACCTGAAGATATATTTAAAAATAAAAAATAGCGTCACACTTCATTCACCGCGCCTGTGGGCGTGCCCCTCCCCTCCCCGTGCCCGGCCACACGGACGCCGGAGCAGGGAGGCCTCCTCATGCCCGCACTTGACGGACGCCCCGTTTGTTTCCTCCTCCACGAGGCGGATCCGGAAAACCCGTCTTCTCCGCGCACCGACCGACCTCAGCCGCGCACAGCCCATCCCGCTGGCTGAGGTCACGTCCACACGGCACGAGTGAACCAGGCCACACACGTCTCTACGTCTTTACAGAGCGGGCGCTTCCAGCAACGGGCCGCGGCTCGTCCTGCCCCTGGCACCTCTGGGGCACCAGCCCTCCCGGTCCGTGGTGCTGAGCTGAGGCCCCTGCAGGCTCCGCGGGCATCGAGGATGGCACGCCGGCTGAGACCTGGACTGGCGGCGGCCTGGTGGCACGTGGCGTGTGGAGTCAGGGTGTGGTGCCCCCTCCTTGCACCGCATCCCCAGGCTCCGGGCGGGCAGGTCGACGGCAGGCTCTCCCCCCCACACCTGGTCCTTCCCCGAGCCCAGCCCCGGTCAGGGGGTCGGAGAGGCGTCCTCCAGGCCCAGCAGCTCCCGCACGAGTCTCTCGCCGAACTGCGCCCGGCTGTACCTCTGCACGTGGTAGGCGTCCGACAGCTTGTACAGGATGTAGGCGTTGTTGACGGCGATGCTGACGGCGAACCAGAACACCTGCTGCCAGGTCTTGTTGGGTTTGTGAGAAATGAAATACCTGCGCGGACAGGGGGGGTCAGGAGCCGCCCCAGCCCGGCCAGGTGGCTCAGTGGTGAGCGTCCACCTATGGACCAGGAGGTCAGGGTGCGATTCCCGGTCAGGGCACAGGCCAGGGTTTTGGGGGCTCGATCCCCAGTGTGGGGCATGCGGGAGGCAGCCGGTCCATGGTTCTCTCTCATCATTGATGTTTCTCTCCCTCCCCCTTCCTCTCTGAAATCAATAACTTATTTTTTAAAAGATAGACAAAGAGGCGAACAGCTCCCATCACAGGCGTGGGAGAGGAGAGCTGAACCCGGGAGCAGGCGTCTGTGGCTCAGAGCACAGGGCCCAGGGGCCTCCTGGGCCAACCCCACGCAGGGCGCCTCTCTTCCTGCCTCGTCTACACTCCTGTCTCCGCTCTGAGGGCCAAGGGTTTGGGGGTCAGACCTTCCCCGCGCCCACCCACAGGCTCCCAGCAGACGACTAAACACGCGGGGTTCCCTGTGACAGCCGCCTGGACCTCGCAGGTGCGGGGCACGTAGAGCGGACGCGGGAGACGGCTCAGGGGCCCCCTCGGAGCAGCTCCCGGCCACGCCCAGACGTCGCCTCTCTGAGAGGCCAAGTCCATGGCCCAGGGCCGCTGAGGTTGGTCCCACCCGGTTCTGGGTGTGAGGCCAGGACTAGTGACCTAGTGGCAAACCCAGGTCCCACAGCCATCGTTGCTCAGTTCCTGTTCGGAACGTAAGGACGCCCGGCCAGCAGACCAGCAGACGGCACTGCGGGGACACGCACGGACACTGCGTCACGTCCGTTCTATGTGGACACTTGAGATGAGACCACGCCTGTGAGGGCACCGCGGCTGGAATCACTGGGAAGCCGCTGGCAGACCACGGCCACGGGCAGACCACGGCCACGGGAGGGTCTGAGAGGGGGACAGGGGTGCGGGGTCTGGGCCAGTGGCGGAGGAAGGTGTGAGCAGGCGGAAGGAGGCACCTTCGGGCAGGGAGGGGGCCGAGAAGGGCCGGTGCCCAGAGGAAGGCTGGGCCGCTGGGCCGAGCCTGGGAGCCGGGGGAGGGCTCCGGGGGATCCAGGGCCTAGGTTCTTTCAATCGTTCGATCTGAAGTTGGGGCAATACTGACCGCCCGTCCCCGTAACCCCGTATCCTGTGCCGGTGACTCCGTGGGACCCCTCCCCGCCCCGCCCTGCCCCCCCGGACGGGAGAGGCCGGCACCTACTTGCTGTACTTGTCGTCGTATCTGCAGATGTAGCTGAGGTGAGCGGCAAACGCCTCCACGGCCAAGGGGCAGGGGACCTCCCCGCTCCTCCGCTTGATGATCACCCCTGCGGGGACCGAGGGTCAGCCCAGGCCCCTGTGTGCCCTGCCTGTGACTCACCCGTGCCTGTCCCACCCGCCTGGGTGTCCCATGTAAACCAGAGAGCAGAGGGGGGAGTGGGGAGGAGGAGGAGGATGGAGGATGGGAGGAGGAGGGAGGAGGAAGAGGGGAGGGAGAGGAGGAGGGAGGAGGAAGAGGGGAGGGAGGGGAGGAGGGAGGAGGAGGGGAAAGAGGAGGAGAGGAGGAGGCAGCAGAGGCTGAGGTCAGCAAGCACAGGCAGTCGCTTCTGCCCACTCTACCCGCCACGGTCTCAGCGCAGAGGCTGCTGTCCCTCTTGCCTTCCTCCCGCTGTTTTCATCCCTTTAACTGAACACCGAGATTCCAGCTGAACGCTCAGGGGAGCAGCTTCAAAAACCCAGGCCTGCCTCAGTTTCCCCAAGTGTCCCAGGTGCACGAACCAGGTCGCCGCCCCCGGGGGGACACTGCACTGTGAGGTACTGCTCCGCCTGGAACGGGGAGGCTCCTGGCCTGCAGTCACCACTCCCGAGGCCCCGAGAGCTGCAGACACTGGACATGAGCCCTTCCCACCGGAACAGGCTCCCGCAGAACCCTGGGGCCCAGTGAGCACGTGCAGCCCTTCACAGACAGCTGCTGTCAGACCCACGGACACGAGGGATCGGAGGCGCCTCAGTCCCCGCCACCCCATCGCTGTTCCTTCACCGACGCCTGGCGGGAGCCACAGCCCGCAGCCCAGCTGCCGAGCAGCACCGGGTGGCGGGACACGGCCAACTCACCCCCGTGTGTCCCCTACACTCCGCGACCCCCGGCCCAGCCCCGCGCGGCGCCCACCTTGCTGCAGGGGCGAGTAGGCGTTGGTCAGGAAGCGGAAGTGGCCCTTGTTGTACCAGCAGATGAGCGACATGCTGCCCTTGGTGCGGATGCGGTGCTGGCCCCGCGCGGGCGGCGTGGCGGGGCTGGCGAGCATGGACCGCGGCAGCCCCGTGCAGTCGCTCTTCCGCGAGCTGAGCAGCCCGCAGCAGTAGATCCCTGAGGGGGGACACAGGCCACAGGCATCAGTCCCCTGGCTGCCCAGCCCCGACGGCTCCCCAGCCCGGGTGGCTCCCCAGCCCCGACGGCTCCCCAGCCCCGACGGCTCCCCAGCCCCGGCGGCTCCCCAGGCCCGGCGGCTCCCCAGCCCGGGTGGCTCCCCAGCCCCGACGGCTCCCCAGCCTGGGTGGCTCCCCAGCCCCAACGGCCCCCCAGCCCCGACGGCTCCCCAGCCCGGCGGCTCTCCAGCCCCGGCAGGCTCGGGAAAGGACGAGCTGCTCATTGGACTGCCCGTCTGAGGCGGGTGCGTGGGAGATATGTATATATGCAGGTGTGAGTGCATGTACAGGTAGGTGGTGTGTGTGTGTATAGGCGGGTGTGAGTGCATGTAGGTGGTGTGTGTACAGGCGGTGTG
>NW_005871890.1:109401-128724 GCF_000147115.1 Myotis lucifugus
GGCTCCTTCAGTGGCTGTGGCCTTATGGGCGGGGCTATGTGCTGACCTGTCCCCACACTGGAGCCGGGACAGGGCCTTCAGCTCCGGTGCCCAGCAGGTCCCGGCCGGGGCTGCAGTGATCTGCTCCCGGGAAAGGCCTCCTCGCATGGTCTGTGCGGACGCCACTCCACCCCAACCTCTCCCAGCACCACTCTCCGGGGCAGAGCCAGGCTCACGCCGCTCCCCACGCGACAAACCTTGCTTTTCAAACTCCTCGAACAGCGCCAGGCTGGTGATGCTGGGCCCCGTGAAAACGATGTAGTTCTTGCCGGCCGCGTTGCGGCACAGGTTCCGGGCCACCGCGCCGTGCAGCTGCGGCTTGTTCTTCAGCGCATCCAGCCCGTCAGGGCCCGCGCCCTCCTTCAGGTGGACGTAGATCTGCCAGGAAACACGGGCCAGTGAGCCCACAGCGCGGCGGCCAGGCCCAGACTGGGCAGCGCGGCTTCTGTCCCTAATGACCTCATTTTAACCTAATTATCGCCTTTTAAAAAAATATTTTTATTGATTTCAGAGAGGAAGGGGGACGGAGAGAGAGATGCAAACATCAATGATGAGAGAGAATCGTGGATCGGCCTGCACACCCCACTCTGGGGATGGAGCCCACAACCTGGGCATGTGCCGTAACCTCCTGGTTCATAGGTCGGCGCTCAACCACTGAGCCACGTCGGCTGGGTGGGGCCTGAGTCTTGATCAGTTTAACCAGAGGGGCTGATTGGGTGGGAGGAACATGCTGGGGACAGTGCCGGCCACCCCAGTGCTCAGCGTGGAGGGCAGCACCCGGCCCCGGCCCCAGCGGGAACGTCTGCGTGACGCACAGCGAGAAGGCAGAGGGTTCATCGGTTACCACGTGAGCCGTGGCCCCCGCCTCTCCCTCGGCCCCTGGCCCCGCGCAGGGCTCACCTGGATGATGAAGCCGGTGGACGAGCACTGCCTGACCCACAGGCTGAACTTCCGCTTTTTCCTCTTGCGCAGCTCCCGCTCCGTGCACGTGGCGATGAACACGGGGTCCTCGTCAATCAGGGGTTCGTGTAGCACCTGCCGGAGAGGAAAAGCGAAGATGCTCACGGGCGGCAGCGCGGGCTCAGGGCCTCGTCAGGTCTGGGCTCAAGTCTCGATCTGCCCCTGACCAGCTGTGGGGCCGTGGCTAAGGCCCTCGACCTCTCTGGTCCCGGGACGCGTGTCTGTGGAAGGGGAACAGCAGGATCCGCACCGGTGTTCTGGGGGGACTAAGTGAGAAACAGGGTGCGGAGCTCACAGCACAGGCCCTGACACAGAGCAGGAATTTAGAAAATCGGCGGCAGGTCCCCAGTCCAGACCCTCCCTCGGTAGGGGGCTCTCCAGCCGGGGCCTGACCTCTCGCGGGGCGCGCCGGGTGGGGGCACCCACTTCTTTCCATGGGCGACCTTTCCACTCGCGGATGAGGGCTTCCGCTGCTCGGCTGTCCTTCCCCTCACTGGCTCAAAACTGACTTACATTGAACTTAAACCTTTTTTTTTTAATCCTCAACCGAGAATATTTTTCCATTGGTTTTTAGAGAGCATGGAAGAGAGAGGGAAGGACAGAGAGAAACATCGATGTGAGAGAGACACGTCGATTGGTTGCCTCCTGCACGAGCCCGGACCAGGACCCGGGTAAGTGGCTTTGACCAGAATCGAACCCGGGACCCTTCAGTCCGCAGGCTGATGCCCTATCCACTGAGCCACACCAGGTAGGGCTGAACTGAAACGTAAGGATCTGACCTCTGCCCTGGGGGAAACCAAGAAAAGCACACGATTCGTTTAGGCATCAGGACGGGTCTGGGCTGGCCTACGCCCGCTCTTTCCCGGCTCCTGAAGTGACCCAGTTCCCTTCTGACCCAGCCCCGGGCTCTCGCCCTCCCTCAAGGCGCCCAGTGCTTTCTGACATGGGGTCCCGAGGCGACTTTAAATATCATGTCACCTGTTTTAGCTGCTTGGTAACATGGTGGCAAGACATTTTCAGTGACAATAGAGTAAAAAGAAATGGAATTATAAAAACAGGCTCCGAGGGGTGGTCAAAGTTTTGCTTCTTTGAGTCAAAGCTTTTTTGGGGAGACTTTGGGGTAACCCTAGCACTCTGCCACCCTTCCCTCCTCAGTCCTGATTCAGGCTGAATTCTGAACTGTCTCACTGAAATGAAGTGTGGGAACTAACAGCATCCCAGGAACTCCACAAGATGCCCTGGATCAGGGGCCAGATTGCGTCTGGCCCCCTCCCTGCCTGTTATAAATAAAGTTTTATTGGAACCTGCCTCGCTCGCTCACTCACTCATGCATTGTTGATGGCGGCCTTCGGGCCACAATGGCAGAACTGATGCCTCTGGCCACAGACAGGGAGAGTGTACTGACCGAGCCCTGCTCTCTGTCGGTGCCTTTCAAGCATGAACGGACAAACTGGTCACAGTCGGGGGGGGGGGGGGGGGGGACTTGCTAACGTGCAGGTCTGATTCAGCAAGTTTGGGGCAGGGCCCGAGTTTTGCCTCCCCAACAGGCTCCGGGTGGAGTCAGGACGCACTGGGCCAAGGGCAGAGCGGAGAACACTCACCATACCCTCCCTCTCTCCTTAATGCTGCCTGGATGCCATTAAAAACCACAGGGCCTGTCGGTTCTGCGCCCTCGGCTTTTCTGTGGTTAGAGGCGGGGATAAGCCTGGCGAGCTGCCTGGAGGAGGTGCCTCCCACCTGCTTCCTGAACTTGCCAGCTCTGTGCAGCTCATCAAACATTCGAGCCCCATTTGGAACCATTCTAGCAAACTGTGAGTGCCTCGGAGGGGAATGGAGCAGAGGGGGGAGGGACGCCGCAGAGGGGGGAGGGACACACAGAGACCGCTTCTGCTGCCCTCTCCACTCCTCCTCCCAGAGCCAACGCCTCCATCCACCTGCATCACCGTGTCATCAGCACAAACCACACACCTCACCAGCGTGGAGGGGCCAGCGAGAACTTCTGTCCTCACCGTTTTTCCCTCTTTTCTGTCTGCATTAAAATGAATTCCACCCGGCCGGCCAGCGTGGCTCAGTGGTTGAGCGTCGACCTGTGAACCAGGAGGTCACGGTTGGGTTCCCGGTCGGGGCACTTGCCCAGGTTGTGGGCTCGATCCCCAGTGTGGGGCGTGCAGGAGGCAGCCGATCCATGGTTCTCTCTCATCATCGATGTTTCTCTCTCTCTCTCCCTCTCCCTTCCTCTCTGACATCAATAAAAACATATTTTTGAAAAATAAAAAAAAAGGAGAGGGAGGATGGGGAGAAAAGAGGAGGAAAAGTGCATCTCAGAGCAAAACCCCGAGTTCTGATCGTCTGTGGTCGGGAGCTGCTGATCTGCCTGTCCCCTGGGTCTTACGTGGATGACCTTGAAGTGACCTCAGAGTTGGGGCAGGAAGGGAGGAGGCCCCAGGTCAGCTCGGCCTCCAGCTTCCGCGGACCCCAGGGACGATTCCACAAACAGCTGCTGAATGGTGGGGGCCCGCCTTTCCCGGCCCAGGCCGAGGGCCGGCTGGGCCCACCTCACCTGGGTCTGGGAGGGCCTGAAGGCCGCGTCAAAGCTGCTCTGCAGGGCGTCGAGGAAGGGCTGGACCTTGTAGAGGCCGTGCGCCGCCTGGCTGGAGCGGAAGGCCACCACGTGGAAGTACTTGAGGATCTTCTCGAAGCGGGCCTGGCTCATGACGCCCGCCAGGCCCCGGTTGCTATAGAAACCGCCGCTCCAGATGCTGAGGACCGACTCGCAGTGGGAGATGCTGGTGGAGACCATGTAGCCCAGGAAGGCCTTCATCTCGGCCAGCGTCACGTCCGCCCAGGTGCCGTCGCTGCCGAAGCGCTCCTGGAACTTTCTGGCGTACAGGTTCGTCTGCACCACCATGTTCTTGAGCATGTTGTCGGGGACGAAGAGCTGGAAGAAGTCCATGGCGCTGGCGCTGGGGGGCATCTTCTGGGTGGGACCTAAAACAGGCAGGCCAGGCACTTACTGCCACAGCCGGCACGCCCCGGCCGGGATGGGGCGCACTCCCATCGCTGCCCCTCTGCCCACGGGCCACCCTTTGCGACACCCTTCGTGGGAACCGGGGCTCACGTACCAGGCCCCCACCCCCCAGTCAGTCCCCTGTGACTCACACATCACCAGGGGCCCCTCTTCACTCTGCACAACCCTTCTTACAAATCTGGCAATTTCAGAAACACGGATCCAGAGAGTAAGGGAGCCCGGTCAGCGTGGCTCAGGGGTTGAGTGTCGACCTATGAACCAGGAGGTCGAGGTTCAATTCCTGGTCAGGGCACATGCCTGGGCTGTGGGCTCCATCCCTGTTGTGGGGTGTCCAGGAGGCAACCGATCCATGATTCTTTCTCATCATTGATGTTTCTACATCTCTCCCTCTCCCTTCCTCTCTGAAATCAATAAAAATATATTTTAAAAACAAAGAGTGAGGGACAGTGAGGGGTGGGGGGAGGGGCAGGGCCTAAGGAATTCTCATCACAGGAGCCTGGCCAGGGCCCTGGTGTTTGCTTTCCTGTAAGTCCAGGTTCCTCTGTAAATGAGAAGGCTTTTGCCACGTGGGGCCTGGGAAATTCCGTCCACATGAGAAAGCAATTTTTACAAGGTATTCTGTACATGGTAACTGAATTTATCAGCAAAGAAGGCTCGAAGGGTAATTATCGTTTAGATAACCTCATCAATGCAATAAAAGCCTCACAACAGCTCGGCCGGTGTGGCTCAGCGGTTGAGCATTGACCCAGGAACTAAGAGGTCACCGGTTCACCCAGTCAGGGCACATGCCCGGGTTGCTGGTTCAATCCCCAGTGCCGGGCATGCAGGAGGCTGTCTTGACGCCATTGTATGCTCTTGCTTCCTTTGTCAACTATTAATTGAGCGTAATGGCTTGGGTCGATTTCTGGGGTCTCTGTTCTGTTCCACTGATCTATATGCCTATTCTCGTGCCAGTACCAGGCTGTCTTGAGTACAGTGGCTTTGTAGCGTTCCTTGAGATGTGGTATTGTGATTCCTCCAACTTTGTTCTTTCTTAGATTGCTGCAGCTATTCAGGGTCTTTTTTTGGTTCCACATAAGTTTTTGGAGTATTTGTTCTAGAATCGTGAAATATGCTGTTGGTATTTTAATAGGGATTGCACTGAATCTGTAGATTGCCTTGAGTAGTATGGACATTTTCATGCTGTTGATTCTACCAATCCATGAACATGGTATGTTTTTCCACTTGTTTATATCTCCTTCTATCTCTTTTTCCAAGGTCCTATAGTTTTCTGAGTACAGGTCTTTTGCCTCCTTAGTTAACTTTATTCCTAAGTATCTTAATTTTTTTGTTGCAGTGGTAAATGGGTTTTAGTTTCTCTTTTTCAGAGTTCATTACTGGTGTACAAAAAAGCCATCGATTTTGGGTATTGATTTTGTATCCTACTACATTTCCAAATTCATTTATTAAATCTAGTCGTTTTTGGTGGTCTTTAGAGGTTATCTATGTACAATATCAAATCATCAGTGAATAATGAGAGTTATTCCTTCCCAATATGGATGCCTTTTATTTCTTCTTGTCTGATTGCTGTGGCTAGGACTTCCAGTGCTATCCTATATAATAAAAGCCTAATATGCAAATCGACCAAACAGCAGAACAACCAGTCGCTATGACGGGCACTGACCACCAGGGGGCAGATGCTCAATGCAGAAGTTGCCCCCTCGTGGTCAGTGCACTCTCTCAGAGGGTGGGTCCACAGCAGCTCAGCGGCACTCCCACAGTAGACAGATCCCCACAGGCCATGCCCCCCACCAGTGCACGAATCCCATGCACCAGGCCTCTAGTGTTGAATAAGAGTGGTGAAAGCAGACATTCCTGTCTTGTTCCTGTTCTTATGGCAAATGGTTTTAGTTTTTGCCCACTGAGTATGATGTTTGCTGTAGATTTGTCATATATGGCCTTTATCATGTTGAGATATACTCCCTCTATTCCCACTTTGCTGAGAGTTATCAAAAATGGGTGTTGGATTTTGTCGAATGCTTTTTCTGTCTATTGATACAATCGTGATTTTTATCTTTCAATCTGTTTATATCATGTATCACGTTTATTGAGTTGTGAATATTGTACTAGCCTTGCATCCCTGGAACAAATGCCACTTGGTCACAATGTATGATTTTTTTAATGTATCGCTGGATCCAATTTGCTGATATTTTGTTGAGGATTTTAGCATCTATGTTCATCAGGGATCCTGGCCTGTAATTCTCTTCTCTGTAGTGTCTCTATATGGTTTGGGATTAGGGTGATGCTGGCCTTAAAGGAAGAGCTGGGAAGTGTTCCTTCCTCTTGGATGTTCTGGAATAGTCTGAGGAGGAGAAGTGCTAGTTCCTCTTTGAATGTTTGGGAAAGCTCCCGTGAAGCTGTCAGGACCGGGCTTTTGTTTGCTGGGAGCTTTTTGATGAGGGTCTTCTCACCCTCCTTTAAGGGAAAGGGCCACTTTCCTGCAATACAGAGTGAGTTGGCGACCGTCTAGTCGTCTAGTCGAGAGAAGAGATTGCCCAAGGCTGCAAGCCGTCCTGTCTTCTTTGGGACTCTCCCCGCTCCCACCCGACCTAAGCATCTAAGAAGGAAGAGCAGACGAGCCCAGACACCCAAACTCAGGAGGCGAGAGCAGCCCAGGCCTCAGGGGATGAATTTTTCATGAGACTGAAAAAAATAAAAGAATCCCATAAATGCTCATGTGGGAATCAAATACTTCTGTGCTGTCCCGGGTTATAAATATCCCTCTTGAAACCAGGCTATTGTTTGTCAGGACTCGGGGAAGGAAAGCAGCCCTGAGCAGATGCTGCTAACATGCAAGGAAGAGCCCAACTGGGGGCGAGGGCACTAATGAGGGGGGAGCTAAATGTCAAAGATGGGGGACCCTCCCCACTTCTGATTGGCTGGGAGTCGGCCCCAAACCCAGGAAGCAGGTTGGCAGCTTAAAACTACCACCCTGGATGCCTCAGACGCACCAGGAAAAGAACCCTCCAGACCCTTCCATGCAAGAAAGGAGGCTGCTGGGCCACACTGGGAGCTCGCCCTTCTGTCTGTCTGTCTGTCTCTCTCTCTATTTTAAAAGATGGAAGCAGCTCACGATGAAACAGCAGAATATCCAGGAGGACGTGGGCAGACAGCTCCTCTCTTCCCTCCCCCAGGCACTGACACGACTGCATGAGATTTAAACAACCCTCCCCCAGCTCGTGGGTGAGCTGCTGGTTCTGGCACCACCAGCCTGGCCGCTCAGGAGCTGCGTGACCTGGAGCCAGGGGCTTCCTCCAGGGGCCCCGGGCCTCCTGCTCTCGGGGCTGCTGTGACGATCATGTGTGAGTCAGGGCCCATTGGGCGGCAACCAGGAACCGTAGGTTTTCCGACTGTGGTGGCTGCTACCATCACCCTCATTCCCGTCCCGCAGCCTCTTCGTGGGACACGGAATCCACACAGCAGAGCGTGGACAGGCGCCACGGATGCCACGCGGGGTGCGCAGATTCCTCCCTCCTTCCTCTGTGGGCACAGGGCCCAGGGGCACTCTGAGAGGCTCAGGGTCCCATCCGCACCCTCCCCGGAGGAGAGGACTGCCCCCTGCCTCCCTCCAAGCCTGGAGCTCAAGGCCACTCCAGGAGGCTCAGGCTCTGAGGCCCAGGATGAGCACAGAAAAGGCAACGAGCACCCGACCTGCAGCCCCGCTCAGGCTAACGAGGCAGTTGCCTAGCGTGTCTAAGCTCAGTCCCTCTCCACCCCTCCCTGGGAGATGGCACTGTTGTCCCCATGAAAGAAACAGAAGCCAGGGACTAAGTGACCGGCCCACGTGGCTGGATCTGAACCCCAGAAGCCTGGCACCCACACCTCAGTTCTCAATTACCGCCCGTCACACTGGATGGTAATTTCCGGTTCATCGGCTGCGCGGGCTGGGCCGCACCGGGCCCGGACGCAGGGCAGGCTACACATATGGATGCTGCAGCCCCAGGGCCCAGCTAGTGCCACTCTAGGAGCATCCATCCTGAGCGGACAGGCGGCCAGCATCCGCTACCTCTTGTCAATGAAACCACACGGCCCTCCCTGTAATCTCGAGGGAAGACAGCCCGATGGGACCGTGGAGGAGACACGCGGTACTGCCGTGCCAGTCTCCTTCACTTAATCACAGGCAGACACGAACGCACTGCCAGTTCCGAATTCAGATGCCAAATCCGGGGATCATTAGTGCCCATTTTACAGATGAGGAGACTGAGGGGAAGAGGCAGCGAGGCCTAAAGCACAAGTCCAACAGCCCTGAGGTCCTCGCTCTGCCCTTTCCAGCTGTGCGGCCTTGGACGCGCGGCTTCTCGCCTCAGTTTGGGTTTCTTCACGTGTAAGAGGAGGATAATGAACCCTCCCCCCCCCACCCCCCCACCGCCCAGACTCGGGAAGCGGGGCCGAGCGCGCAGATGGCAGTTTGCTGGCAGGGTGCCCAGCACATGGTGGGCGTGCGGCAGACGGAAGGCACCAGGAGGAGGGCTTGGACTTGGCCCAAGGACCCAGCTCTGCAGGCCAGAGGCAGGATCTGAACCCGGGTCCGCCTCTCCCAGGGTCCCTGCACACCCTGACCAAGTTCCCCAAACAGTCATCACTCAGAAGCTCTCTCACCCGCCCCCCCTCCCCATCTGGGAAACATGCAGCCACCAACTACCAAGGTCTAAGCAGCAGAACCAGCAGAGTCCCTCCTCCTTCGGTGTCCTGTTTCCATGAACATGACATTCAGGAACGCCCCCAAACGGAATCTAAATGGTTGACATACAGGGTCCAGTACTTCTCCAACTGCCATTTCCACTTCCTACCCTTTTCCCAAAAAGCTTTACCAGCCCGGCCGGCGGGGATGGGTGGTTGAGTGTCAACCTAGGAACCAGGAGGTCACGGTTCGATTCCCGGTCAGGGCACAGGCCCGGGTTGTGGGCTTGATCCCCAGTGTGGGGTGTGCAGGAGGCAGCCGATCCATGATTCCCTCTCATCATTGATGTTTCTCTCTCCCTTCCTCTCTGACATCAATAACAATATACATATTTTTTAAATGACCGAGATGCTCTATCACTTGGACACCCCTGGGCCAAAGGTGGCCTCGGCTCCCTCAACCTGCAGAGCCCCAAACCCCACCCTGAGCTCCCCCGTCCCTCTGACCGCGTCGTGCAGAGTCCAGCGTGCAGTCTCTCTCGATGAAGCTAAAGAACCCAAGTTCCTTTGACCAAGGTGTGTCCCTGGCTGTCTTTCTGGTGCTTCGACAAGGGCAAGGGCAGACCAAGTCCAGGGCAGGGGGTCTGAGTGGGGAAAGGGTCTGAGAGTCACCAGGGCATTCCCGAACGCCGGCCACCCTCCCTGCCCACCCCAGGGGCCCAATGGTCCTGAGCGCAGCGTCACGGCGGCGGGCTGACTCCCGGGGCTCAGTGCCAACCTCCCCACCTCCCCTGCCCAGCGTGGCCTGGGCTCTGCCCACCAGGGAAGCACCGGGCACATGGCCAGGGACCGCTGGCCTGCGTGTGGGCGTGGGGAGGGCGCCAGCCTGCCACCGGCGCTGACAGGAGACGTCTGGATGGAACAAAGCCCCCGGGGCCTGTGACAGCAGCTCTGAGGGTCCCACACAGGGCCCTGGCTCTCTCTCTAATTTAGCTATCGGAACCGGGGAAGGGTTCAGAAACCGCTGATGGCGCTCCAGGTTAGCAATTCTCCAACTCTGTCCCTCATCTTCTCCCCGAGGGAAGTGTCTGCTCTCTCCTTCCCCACCGGGAGGTAACAGAGGGGTGTGTGTGTGTGTGTGTGTGTGTGTGTGTGTGTGTGTTTAAATATATATATTTACTTATTTTGCTAATCCTCACTTGAGGATATTTCTCCATTGATTTTTACAGAGAATGGGAGAGGGAGACAGAGAGAAACATCGATTGGTTGCCTCCCCCATGCTCCTGACCAGGGCCGGGAGCCTGCAACCGAGGTACGTGCCCTTGACCGGAATCGAACCCAGGACCCTTCACTCTGCAGGCCGATGCTCTATCCACTGAGCCAAACTGGCTAGGGCTAAATATATTTTTATTGAGTTCAGAGAGGAAGGGAGAGGGAGAGAGAAAGAAACATCAATGATGAGAGAATCATGGATCGGCTGCCTCCTGCACCCCCTACACTGGGGATCAAGCCCGCCACCCGGGCATGTGCCCTGACCGGGAACCGAACCGTGACCTCCTGGTTCCTAGGTCGATGCCACACCGGCCGGGCATAACAGAGGTTTTACAGACAGAACCTCTCACGTGGCATCGTTATAAAATGCTACATACTAAGGTACAATTCGTAGGGGACAGTGTCATCGAAGAGCAAAGTAACGCCAGACCCCTGACCTCTGACCCGCCAGCACCCGGGGGCCCCACCAAGGACGCCTCTGCTCCCCGTCCCAGGGCGTGTCCAGCACCGAACCGAGACTCGGTGGGCACAGAGCGCGGCACTGGTCATCCAGAAAACACAGCTCCTGCAGCATTTTTGGCGCAATTAAGAGGATGTGCTATTTCCAAGAGAAATAAACCTCATCCTCACCATTTCTAATAGCCAATAAATAGAACGGGCTTTACGATCATTAAATGGCCCCAAATGCATCGTCGTCACACCATTAGCCAGAGAGGAAGCTGTGGGCCGCACGCCTTTCTTCCTTCCCCTCGGAGGCCCCGAGCTGGGGCCACGGGGAGCCAGCCACTTGCTCATTAGTGACGCGACTGCGAAGGAGATGAAACGAACTTTTTACAGGAAAAGGCCGGATTGATGCTTCCCGGGACCGTGAGATTCCCCACCAAGATCTCAAACCCAGTGAAAACCTGGCTTCCTTTCAAGTGTTCAAAGAGCCTTGGCCAGCCTCACAGGGCTGATCCCAGCACAGCGGCCCTGCCCAAGGCCCCTGGGAACTGGAACTGGGGGCAGGGGGCGGGGCTGCCTATTTCTCTGTCACCATGGCTGGAGGTCCCCCCAACACTCATCATTCAGCCCATCAGGGCACATGGCTGGTTCTAGTTTCAAAACACCCCGGAACGCCTCCCAGCCTCTCTCCCCCACCTCGTCAGATGAAGGCGATGCTGAGTCCTCCCGTGGCCTGAGTGTTGGGGGGGACCCAACATCTCTCTACAAGTCACACTGGCCAGGGCACCCTCAGCCGGAACCACTGAACCTCCCACTGCATTCTTACGATGGCCCCGAAGACCCTCCCCGCTCCCCGCCACCTGGGACCCCTGCCCCCCTCTCACGTGCCCTGCTGGCACCAGCCCCCAGCACACTCCCACCTGGGCCTCCCACTGGCCGCTCCCCACCTGCTGGGAAGGGTATCTGCTTCCCACCTGTCCACATGGCCAGCTCCTCCCCCTCCCATCAGGGCGGGGAGGCATCACGTGTTTTATCACAGAAGAGAAAGCCGAGGCTCCGGTGAAGGTACTTGGCCAAGCGAATCCTAGAGGCTGGGAAGTGTGAGAGGTTAAGGACGTGGGTGGGCTCAGAGCAGACTCAGGAAGTTGACTCAAAAGCCATGTTCTCGCCCAGCCGGCGCGGCTCAGTGGTTGAGTGTTGACAAATGACCTGGGAGGTCACGGTTCCATTCCTAGTCAAGGGCACATGCCCAGGTTACAGGTTCGATCCCCAGTGTGGACTGTGCAATCAATGATTCTCTCTCATCATTGATGTTTCTTTCTCTCCCTCTCCCTTCTTCTCTGAAGTCAATTTAAAAAACATATATATAGATAGACATATAGATATCTATATGTATAAAAGCCCAGTGACCGGAATGGTGGAACCAGAATGACCAGAGCGACCGGTGGCTATGACGCGCACTGCGGCAGCCAACCAGCCTGATCCAGGCTCCGATCACGCCCCACCCGTCAGGGGCGTGACCAGCCAGCCAGCCGGCCTGATGGGCCCCCATCGGGGCGGGCTGGCCAGACCCACCCGTGCACGAATTCGTGCACCGGGCCTCTACTATAGATATATAGATAGAGAGCGTGCCCATGTTCTTTACCATCTCAAACGGAACCCGACCTCACACCAGACACTGCCCAGACTCCCTTGCATCTGGTGCCTAATGCACTGACCCACGGGCTGGGGGAAGGTCACAGAACCCCGCTGAGCCACGACCCGAAAACCATGGCTCTGAGGATCTGGCCTTTTAATCTCCAGGTAGGAAGAGCGGAAAATAGGTCAAAACAATTTTAAGCTCTCCTGAAAGACCAAGGCTAAAAGCCTCTGATGATAGCCACAGCAACATCTGAATCCGCCCCAGTTACGTAACAGCCCAGCAGAGCGCAGGTAACTCCCGGCCACGGCGGCTTCGTGCAACTGTTCACGTGGTCCTGGACCCTGGTTCAGACGGAGGCTCTTCAGGGAGAGGCTGCCCCTCATGGCTTCCGTCTCCCTCCAAGCAACCACCAGACCAAGTCCTCGTGAGAAGGTCTGAAGAGCCCTGGCCGGGTAGCGCAGTTGGTTAGAGCATCATCCAGCTATGCCAAGGTTGTGGGTTCAATCCCCGGTCAGGGCACATACAAGAATCAGCCAATGAATGCATAAACAAGTGGGAGAACAAATCAAAGTGTCTTTCTCTCCCTTCCTCTCTAAAATCAAATAAAAATAAATTTTGAAAAAAGTAAGTTTGGCCCGGGCAGTGTGGCTCAGTGGTTGAGCGTCGACCTATGAACCAAGAGGTCACGGTTCGATTCCTGGTCGGGACACATGCCCAGGTTGTGGGCTCCATCCCCAGTGTGGGGCATGCAGGAGGCAGCCAGTCAATGATTCTCTTTCTCTTATCATTGATGTTTCCATCTCTCTCCTTCCCTCTCTAAAATCAATAAAAATATATATTTTTTTAAAAAGTGTTTACTAAGCAATGGGCAGTGAAAACTCTTTAAAAAAAAATAATAATGAAGGAAGTTTGAGGAATGCCATCTCTGACTACCCACCCACAGGGACAGCGCTCCTCCGACGGGACAGGGTTGGGACTGAGCCGACACTGAAGCGCTCGCTGCACGCCAGGCACGGGTCCAGGCCGCTTCTCTCAGAACAAGACACGGGACCGAGAAGACACACCGGGCGGACAGCTGGTCCACCTCCGGCCCCACGGTTTCCGATGGTCTAAACCCCTTCATCTTCCACAGTCTGTTTCCTCTGTAAAAGGGGGATGTGCGCCCACTGAGCCTTTATTTTTAATATATTTTTTATTGATTTCAGAGATGAAGAGAGATAGAAACATCCATGATGAGAGGGAATCATGGATCAGCTGCCCCCTACACGCCCCACACTGGGGATCGAGCCCACAACCCGGGCCTGTGCCCTGACCAGGAATGGAACCCTGACCTCCTGGTCCATAGGTCAGCGCTCACCCACCGAGTCATGCTGGCTGAGCTGAGTCTTTATTCTTTTCCCTGAGATCAAGTCTTGCACGTTTTTCTTTGGGAGAAGATGGTGACCCCAACATTGCCTCCCCCCCACTTCTGTCCCCCACTGGGCCTCTCCAGCTGGAGGGACCAGCCCGGAGCCCCAGGACCAGGAGGCCTGAGACTCCTGGGGCCCCCGGGGCGCCCTCAGTGCTGGCCTGTGAGCTCAGACCAGACGCCCAGGCTCCAGAGGTAGAGAAACCGCCAGAGCCTGAGACAAGGAGGAGTCAGCTGTGCACACGGGAGCGCTGCTGTCTCTCCCCAACCCCTCGGTGCTCCTCCGCCAGGCCCGGGCTGTGAGCCCCAATAGAAAACTGACCCCCCCCCCCCGACGGGTCTCACAGCAGCCAGAGCGAGACAGGTCAGAAGCAGCAGAACCCGCATCCAGAAAGACAGAGCTCCTGAGATACGGGCACAACTTGGATCTCAATGAACACAACAGCTTTCAGAGCACACAGGGAGGGAAAACGATGCTCCTTTCACTAAAAAACATGATTCCCCGACGAAATAGCTCTTCAGACAGAGAGAGGGTGAGGGGGTCACACAATGACTCTTTTTTTTTTTTAAATTGATTCTAGAGAGAGTTATCCCAGTAACTTCAGAAAGAACATCCTTTCAGAATTGACTGTTGTAAAGTATAAGTAATGATACCAGGCCGTATAATAGAGTTTAGCTTACATCATAATTATAATCTTGGTGGAATTAGTCCGTGTATTAGCTTTTCATAAACAAAATAGCCCTTAAGAATGTAATGTGATTGTGTGGTCACTTGATTTCATTCAGGCTGCGAGGATTTGGAGAAAGAGTCCTATGTGGGAATGTTCATCGGGGGGAGATGAATTAAACACAGAAAGTCAACGCTGCCACCTGAAAAATTCAGGAACAGAAAAACATTCCCCAATTTTTACACAGCGAGATTGCCACCCACTGAGTTGTTAATATTTTTTTTAATATTTTTTATTGATTTCAGAGATGAAGAGAGAGAGAAACATCAACGATGAGAGAGAATCATCGATCGGCTGCCTCCTGCACCCCCCCTACTGGGGATCGAGCCCGCAACACAGGTGTGTGCCCTGACCGGGAATCAAACATGACCTCCTGGTTCATAGGTCGATGCTGAACCACTGAGCAACACAGGCTGGGCAAAAATAAAGCCTTTTCACTGAAAAAAAGTTCTAGGTGTTATAAAAAAGAGGGGGCGCACCACCTGTCTTGAACAAGCAAGTGTGACTAGTTGATGGTGATCATTAACCCGGTCTTCTCATCACCCCAGACTCTGCCTCAGAAGACCATCTGTGCTCTCTGTACAGGGCTGAGAAGCAGGGCACAGCCTTGCACATGGGTCACTGTCCTCCTCATGGGCGCAGGTTCCCCTGGCATGTGAGCGACACCTCCTCCAGGAAGCTCCCTTTGGTTTCAGGGTCTGGCACATGCCCGATCATTGCGTAGCACTTTGTAAGGGTTACCTTGTAGCGACCAAGATTCAGGACTCAAATTCCTGGAGCCACAGAGCCCCAGGTAGGAAACACCTTTCTCCCCAGACAGGGGTCCAGGGAGCTTTGCTCATAAATCCTATTACAGCTCGGCTGGCGTGGCTCAGTGGCTGAGCATTGACCTAGGAACCAGGAGGTCACGGTTCAGTTCCTGGTCAGGGCACATGCCCGGGTTGCGGGCTCCATCCCAGTAGGGGCCGTGCAGGAGGCAGCTGATCCATGATTCTCCCGCATCATTGATGTTTCCGTCTCTCTCTTCCTCTCCCTTCCTCTCTCTGAAATCAATAGAAATATATATTTTTTTAAATCCTATGACTGTAGAGGGTACCGGTGAATGCTGGTTTTAAGAGAAAGACCTTCCTCCTCTTACTTGTTAGTCTTTAAACCCAATGCACCAACCAGCACTCAGAAGATAAAGCAGTGAGCAGTGTTAATTTTCAAAGCCATCTGTTCCTCTCCAGCTTTTCAAGGTCGTGCCTCCTCCCTGAATGATTGCAGAGGCTGCTGCCACGGAGCACGGGGGGAAAACTCCCGTGAAGTCCGACCTCTGATGGAAAGAGCCAACATCGCGGATCCCAGGCAGCACGACCAAGACCGACGACGCAGAACAGACAGCAGCGCCGAGCATCTGCGGCTCTGTCTGTTCCTTCCTCCTCGGAGAGAACGCATCACAGACAGCTCAGAGGAAGAGACCAGAAGGCCAGAAGCCCAGCAAGCAGCCAGGCCTGCCTCCCATGCCGTTTCAAAGAGCGAGCTCGCACGCAGCAGAGTGGGCGGGCGAGGCTGACAGCTTGCGGGGGCTATTTTAGGGGGTTCGTTGCAAAATCGGTGGGGAGAGGGCTGGGCCCCGAGCTCCCAGTACGCAGCAGCTGCCGCTCCAGGCCAACCCTCCATCTCTACAGGGGCCAAGGGCCTGCCAGGCAGCCCCCCAAGCAGTGTTTGCCTTTAAATCATCCCTCGGGAACTCACAACTCCAGGCAGAGCCAGGACCTGGGGGAGGAGCGCGAAGGGGGAGACACAGGACCCTCTCCGCCCCTCACCGTGGGCTGCACGTGTGGAGAGCCTGACCCAGGAAGCCAAACCCACTGAAAACACAGAAGGAAGAGGCTGGGAGGACTGGACGGTGTGGAGAGCGGTGAGGGGTCTCAACCTTAACCACGGAGATGCTCACCGCCTCCTTCTCGCCTCCTTTCAGCTGGACACCAAGTGCCCCCCCATTTCTGGACGCAGATCAAAGGCACAAGGGTGCCCAGGGCCTCCCCCGCCCTGGTGCACGGAGACTCTCTGCACAGGTTCTAGGTCATCGCAGGGCTCCCTGACGGCAGTTCTCGTCTCTTTCTCATAGAAGAAACCTGACTCAGCCAAAGCCAGCGCAAGCAACGCAGTTACACATCAGACACAGTCACACAGTCTCTCACACACACACACACACACACACACACACACACGCACGCACATTTATATAATAGGAGGTGGGCAGGACGCCTGTTCCTCATCTGTTTCTCTCAGCAACATACATTTCTGATACAAATTTTCTATTAGGAAGGTTACAGATCAAAATTTCACTCTCTTCTCTTTATATGTATATATTTTTTTATTGATCTGAGAGAGGAAGGGAGAGGAAGGAGATAGAAACATCAATGATGAGAGAGAATCATGGATCAGCTGCCTCCTGCACGCCCCCTACTGGGGATGGAGCCCGCAACCCGGGCCTGTGCCCTGACAGGGAATAGAACCATGACCTCCTGGTTCACAGGTCCACGCTCAACCACTGAGCCACGCTGGCCGGGCTGTCACCCCCTTTTTGCCTCCGCATCCCACGCTGCTGGCCTAGTGAGATCTGTTAATAAACTCGGAACAAAAAATAAAGGAGGAATCCACTGCATTCCTTGAAAGGGGCGCGCACTCTCTCGAAGCGTCGCAGACACTGTACTTTGCTGACCCTCCCTGCTCTCAGAGCCGCTGGGGTGCCGCTCACAGCCACTTAATAAAGCATCCCTCTCTCTCCACGCCACTGGCCATGAGGATCTCTCTCTGAGCGGCCACATATTTCGGCGCCTATGTTCACCCCCCTAAACCGTCTGGTATTGTTTCAGGGGATCTGGATTCATGCTTAAGAAGCCATCAACCTCACCCCTGCACCTTCACCCCAAAGTTCCCTCAGGGGGAGGGTGTTGCATGGAGGACAGGAAGTCCTTCAATAGAGCTGGATCTGAGAAGCAAGCTCCCCCACACAGCAGGAAAGCGCCACTGGGTAAAAATGCCATCAGGTAACCACTAATGTCTTTGGTTCAAGTGCCCGACTGGGATTCTCAGGCCCAAGTGGGAATTCCGTGGACACCGGAAGGAGGCAGAATTTGAACCTGATGCCAAGCGACACATGATATGCTCTCTGTGGCCATGGAAGTGCTGCAGTGGCTACGTTCGACGGTTCTGCTGCAGAATTCCTCCCATTTTGGTTACTAAGAAATACAGGATCGCTTACATGCACTCCAGTGCCTTCATCCTCACACCAGGGGACTCGTGACTCTTGCTTCTAACTAGGCCTCACCTAACCCAATTCCACTCTTTTTTAAAAAAAATATATTTTTGTTTATTTCAGAGAGAGAGAAACATCACTGAGGAGAGAGAATCATTGATGGGCTGCCTCCTGCAGGCCCCACACTGGGGATCGAACCCACAATTCGGGCATGTGCCCCGACTGGGAATCGAACCGTGACCTCCTAGCTCATAGGTCGACGCTCAACCACTGAGCCACACCGGCCGGGCCCCAATTCCACTCTTTCCCTGAGATGTAGGGAGACTCGCTGTGTTCTCTCTCCCAGGTGGACATGGATTTCAAGTGTCCCAAGATCACTAACTGGACCATAGATACTCCTCGCATAGAGCCTGCCAAACCAGAGCTGGAAGACCTAACGACATACTAGAAAACACAGGGGACATAAAAGAAGTGCACAGCCCGGCCGGCATGGCTCAGTGGCTGAGCGTCGACCTGTGAACCAGGAGGTAACGGTTGGATTCCCAGTCAGGGCACATGCCCAGGTTGCAGGCTCCATCCCCAGTGTGGGGCGTGCAGGAGGCAGCCCATCCATGATTCTCTCTCCTCGGTGATGTTTCTCTCTCTCTCCTCCCTTCTTCTCTGAAATCAATAAAAAAAACTTTTTAAAAATAAAAATAAAAGTATACAGAGCGATGTGACTTTGAAAATTCCAAAACTCAGCTAAAGCCCAAATGAGAACATGCTTTTAAACCTGGCCACCCAAAGCACTGCCGGCCAAGGTGGAGTTTGTAAGCCGGGCTGCAGCTCGGCACATCCCCACTGCAGCCTGCCTGCCTGCCTGCCCGAGGTTTGCAGACCACTCCCTGCTGGGAGCCCCGCCAGCCGTGCAGGCCTAGCAGCAGGCTGCAGCTCGGGGTGCAGATCCAAGGCCAGGACCCGGCCGGGGCCCCTCACGGCTGCCTCCTGGGTGCTGATTCCCCTCTGGGTGAACCATCATCAGGGAGAACCATAGGAGGAGCCACATCACCACCAACATCACCATCAACACCACCTTGGTCAGTGCAACCACTCCCCAGCCCTCAACAGCACGGCTGCACACACTCCCTCCCATGAACACGGGCTGCAGAACCGTCACCGAGTGAGGAACAGAAGCCTCCGGCCGGCGGGAAAGGGCCGGTGTCCACCCCTCAGAGAGGCAGGGGCTGCTGAGCCCCTGCTGGGGAAGTGGTGATATTTAAAAACTCACCTCCCGAGGGGTCAGGCAGTAGAAAGGCCCTCAAGAAGCCACATCTGGCCCGGCAGGCGTGGCTCAGTGGTTGAGCCTCAACCCATGAACCAGGAGGTCGGGGTTCGGTTCCCTGTCAGGGCACATGCCCGGGTTGCAGGCTCCATTCCCCAGTGCGGGGCGTGCAGGAGGCAGCCGGTCAGTGATTCTCTCGCACCATTGATGTTTCTCTCTCCCCACCTCTCCCTTCCTCTCTGAAATAAATAAATATGTACCATATATATATATATAGATATATATATATATTTAATTTTTTTTTTAAGAAGCAGCAGCAGCCACCTCTGCTAGGGCTCCTGCGAGCTTCTCCAGGGAGCAGGCCAGGTGGTGAGCAGAACACCAGGCCGGCAAAGTGCCTCCTGCTGGAAGACATACACCTTAACGCAGCGAAACCGGTCCTTTCGCTCTCTCTTCTTGTTCACGAGAATCCTAAACAGCAAGTTTCTCACGCAGAAAACTAAGCCCAGGGAAGAGGACGCCGTGGGATGGATGGACGGATGCTCCCTCGCCTGGGCCAGGGCCTCGCTCCAGCTGCCACCTGACCCGCCCCTGGCTGCGGGGGCCCGGGCTTGCCCAGCGCCCTCCATGCACGA
>NW_005871890.1:130670-132616 GCF_000147115.1 Myotis lucifugus
ACCTTTTAACTCAAAATATTTATTACTTCCAAAATAGAGCGTTACTCTGACACCACTTACAGCATCTCCTTCACTCGTATATTTATTTGCCAAACTCCTGTTAAATTCACCCAGGATCGGTGCTCTGATAAACAATAAAACCGAAAGGTTCCCTCCGCCTGGTCCTGGGTCTGAGTGTGTGGCTGTCAGTCATCCCGTGGGCGGGCAATACATCTGATCAGTCTTCCTTGTCTTCTGGCTCCCAGCTCCCTTCCACAAATAATGCAATATGTCACCTTGATGGAATAGGACCATCGAGTCACTTTCACTCCGACATAAAATAAATCCACAGAGATGTGGAGGGAGGGCTTACACATTCTGGACATCCACTAAATAATTACACAAAACACTAACATGCTATTTCCAGGCGTTCATAAAGGAGGGAGGTGTTGACACCGTTCTGCCAGCCAGATCAATTCTATGGTCGGCCAGGCAGCTCCTCTCCTTCCCTACGCCTGTGTTTCCTCCTCTCCAAACCAGGGTCACTGTGCAGGCATCGCTTCTTGGCCATCAGGAAACGACAATCTATAAAAAGGAAGGGATTCACCTACCATTGCTCACTCTATGGATTGGCTGATACACGAGCAATTGTTTGCACACCATGTCAACTCTTGAAAGAATGATGCCACGGATGAAGAAAAGAATAGTTTCCACCCCAGCTAGACACCGTGCTAACCCGCCAACGATTTTGAAGAGGGTACATGCAGGTCATTCGATTTACCGCAAAGCGTAGATGGAAAGTGCAAGAAGCAACATGAGACTCCATCGCTCAAGAACAAATTCCGCGATCAGGAATTCTGTAAGACTCTTGTAAGATTTCACGTTATCTGTTCAAAATAATTGAGTGCAATCCAGAATCTAAGGGAAAGAATTTCTTCTTCTCTTCTGCGGGTAGCCCATTGAAAAGTCAGCGGCTAAGGTGAGTGGGTGTTTTTAAAACAAGGGATCACGAAGCGAAGTGCAGAACAGAGCAATGGCCCTTACAAGCATGGACACAATCTTCCTTTGTCCCTAATTTGTGTCGTGTTAATGCCAAGGAAATTGGGGCCTTTGTGCTTCCTGGGCTCTCGAGTGCTTGTGGCCACACGGGGCAGGCAACATTGGAAAGAGGATTATAGGGTCACAGAAGAAACAGACTGGGAAATCAATCGAACGGTTACCCCAAAGCTTGTCACATATAAATGAGGTGATTATTTCAGCTCAGAATCGAGTGTTTTTCATGTTGCTTTGTTTAAGCACATGTTTTCAACCAAGAAGAGTAAAAATATGCCAACCAAAAATATTCCAGGAGGCAGGTGGCAGCTTCTCATTTGTGGAGGGAGAAAAGGAGAAGGCAGAAAACAAAGCCCCAAACTTTCCATCTGCCTGGCATCCTCCCACCAGTACGATGGTGCATCGTTAACTTTTATAAGTAACACTGTCTGTGCGGACAATTATAGCACCAGTATCACACTGACGTCTTGTAACTTGGAGTCATTTGAAAACATCCTCCAAGTAATATAACTTTGTGATAAAATGAAATAATTTTATTTATTTTTAAAAAATATATATGTTTTATTGATTTTCTACAGAGAGGAAGAGAGAGGGATAGAGAGTTAGAAACATCGATGAGAGAGAAACATGGATCAGCCACCTCCTGCACGCCCCCCACTGGGGATGTGCCCGCAACCAAGGTCCATGCCCTTGACCGGAATCGAACCTGGGACCCTTGAGTCCGCAGGCCGACGCTCTATCCACTGAGCCAAACCGGTTCTGGCAAAATGAAATAATTTTAGATTAACCTTGAGATTTTTTGTTTGTAGTCTTCCCAAAGAGTTCCAGGTAGTAAGGGGAATCCATTTGTATAGTAGATTCTTTAGGTTTTGTAAAACCACGGATTCGTGCTCTTTTTAAAAAAAGATATTTTT
>NW_005871890.1:133397-134370 GCF_000147115.1 Myotis lucifugus
AGCTCCTGTCACTCAGAGCTTAAGTTCAGGGGGACAGCCTTCAGAAGCGACCTTGAACCCTGCCAGCATCTAAATCCATTCGGTTTCGCCCAGTTTTGCTTGGTGTCAATGTCAAGCATGTGGTCTTTGGGACTGAATTTTTCGAATTCTAAGATTTCCAACGAACAGAGGCGTGCTGAGAACATGGCGGGGGTTGGGGGTGGGGGTGCAGCGGGGCAGAAAATATAGCCCAAACCTTGAATTAGTTGGAGCGAAGCCATCAAGATGGAGAATCATCCTTTCTTTTTAATAGCAAGACAGAGAATGAACATTTTCAGCTCGTTGGATTTTTCAAAGGGGAGACGGGTTGGTGATTTCAACAAAAAGAGTTTCAGTGAATCACAAGACCTCGCAGTTAGCTGTGAGTCATGCTTGTCTGTGGATGCAAAAAAAAAAAAAAAGCGGCTGTAAACAATCGTGAGTGAGTTTTGGGCTCTGGAGTCGGGCAGTCTGGCCTCAAACCCTGGCTCCATCACTTACCGAGTGCCCTTGGGCAAATGTAACCTGCACTAAGTCTCAATTTTCTTGTTTGCAAATGAAGGTCATGGTAAGAGTCCTTACCTTCTAGGGTGATTGGGTCAAAAGAGATAATGCTTGCAAATTGCTTGACATGAAGAATGGCACATTTTTTAAAAATATATTTGTATTGATTTCAGAGAGGAAAGGAGAGAGAGAGAGAAACATCAATGACTGGTTGGCTGCCTCCTGCACGCCCCACACTGGGGAGCCAGCCTGCAAGCTGGTTATGTGCCCTGACCGGGAATCGAACCGTGACCTCCTGGTTCATAGGTTGATGCGCAACCACTGAGCCACACCAGCCGGGCAGTTTCCTTGTTTTCTTGAACCCCCTGATTTTTACCAGCCATCAGCTAGTCAACAAAGACTCTTTCCTCTCCGAGAAATGTGTTCGCAATAGAACTTGAAAAACGAATCT
>NW_005871890.1:134470-136205 GCF_000147115.1 Myotis lucifugus
TGATTCAGGAGAGGGAAGGGAAAGGGAGAGGGAGAGAGAGAAACATCAATGATGAGAGAGAATCATGGATCAGCTGCCTCCCACAGGGCTCCTACTGGGGATCGAGCCTGCAACCCAGGCATGTGCCCTTGACTGGAATCGAACCCAGGACCCTTCTGTCCGCAAGCCGACGCTCTATCCACTGAGCCAAACCGGCCAGGGCAGCAAATGACCTCTCTTGTGCCAGTTGTCCTCTGTGTGAGATGAGATGCCTAAGTGCAGACAGGGTTGGCATCTCCCCAGCGCCTGTGCTTTCTGGGAAGAGATGCTGTCACAGACCCTCCACCTGCCTTTCTGATCAGAGGAAGAGAGATCGTGGTTTTCTGGGGCCCCGCTGCTGCCTTTCTCTGCCCCCCTCTTCTTCTTGCCTGGCCTGGGCATCCTTGGCTGCTATGCAGGGATGGAATGGGGCTGGGGGGGGGGGAGGGTGGAGGAGAGAGGCCTGCGGGCCAGGTGCGCTCAGCTCTGCGGGCTCCACCGAGCTGTGTACTGGGCTCCCCTGGCGGATCCCAGCTTGTTTTCTCAGGTTTCGTTCACCTGGGAAGCCGTTGGGGTTTTCTGGCTGCTCCTGAGCAAAATGTATTCTGCGCTCTGGGTATTTTGCATTTGGAATGATGCCTTGAATTGCAGCTTAATTTTCTCCTTTTACTTTACTTCTGTGTAATTGGCAGGCTTTCTAATTTTATTGTCTTTGAAAAATACCTTGAAAATATCTTCTTTCCTGCTAACCAGGGGGGAAAAAAAACAACACCCAATAACCCTGGGCATAAATCTAACAAAATACGCACATGATACATAGGAGGAAAACTACAAAGTTATTTTTTTTAAACATATTCTCATTGATTTCAGAGAGGAAGGGAGATGGAGAGGGAGATAGAAACATCCAGATGAGAGCGAATCATGGATCGGCTGCCTCCTGCACGCCCCATACTGGGGATCGAGCCAGCAACCCGGGCATGTGCCCTGACCGGGAATCGAACCCTGACCTCCTGGTTCCTAGGTCGATGCTCAAGCACTGAGCCACACCGGCCGGGCCAGGATATATTTTTCCAGGGGCTTTCCTGAAGGAAAGAGAGGGTTGCTCTTGTGCGAAGGTGAAGGTCACCTGACGCGGCTCCTGCAGCTCCGAGATGAACTTCTCAGGATCATTCCCACATGTTCCCAAGAGAATGACTCCAGCGCTATAATGAGTCCTTAAGGCAACACCTCGCCACCCGGAATAGCTCAGAGCCTCTGAGTCCTGCCTTAGCCCGCTCTCCCGAGACTCAGGAGACTGAGCATCGCACCCACTCACATCCTGAAGAGCCTGATTTCCCCATCTCCCCCCCCCCCCCAATATCAGGAGCACCCAAGTGGATGGGGCTCGTTTGCAATGCAGATGAAGCTGCACTCTCATGGCAAGTGCCCTGCCATTTTTCTCCGGGAAGCGAGCACAAGCATTGCATGGGGATCAGGGAGATCTGGGCCATGAAATACGTTGGCCCGAAGTTGTCCCATGGACCCCAAGAGAAGGGGCGGCCACGGCGAGCAACACCCCTAGGCTGACGTCCAGAGTCCCTACTCCTGGGTGAGTGTCTTGGTTCCAGACCCCATGAAGCCGGCGGTGCATCACTCCCCGCGGGAGATAAAGGGAGGACGTTCATTGTTCTGCGGACAGTCTTCTTCCGGAGCTGTCAAGAGACCTAACCCGCGGGGG
>NW_005871890.1:136852-139981 GCF_000147115.1 Myotis lucifugus
CATTGTTTTGGGTTAGTTTCTGGTGTACAGCATAATAGCCAGATAATCCTATATCTTACAAAGAACGTGATCTATTTATTTTTATTTGTTTAAGCATATTTTTATTGATTTCAGAGAGGAAAGGAGAGAGAGAGAGAGATAGAAACATCAATGATGAGAGAGAATCATGGATCGGCTGCCTCCTGCACGCCCCACACTGGGGATCGAGTCCGCAACCCAGGCCTGTGCCCTGACCTGGAATTGAACCGTGACCTCCTGGTTCATAGCTTGACGCTCAACCACTGAGCCACACTGGCCGGGAAGAACATGGTCTATCTGAATGAGATACCAAAGTGGCGATTGCATCCCAGCTCATCCTCCATGCTCACACCCACACGCAGGCTGCCTCTCCCTGTGCACACTTGTCAGAGATCATTCCCGAGCCTTGTACTCTCACCAAACAGAGAAAAAGCCTTTAAAAGAACACGAGGGAGAAACACCAACTGGTGGAAATGTCTTTAGGAGGCCAGATGGCACCACTTTCCCCTGGGGCCTTGCCTGGCACGGTGGGTGGCATTTTGGTTTCTCTGACCAGCTGTGACATCTTGGACTGATTACTGAACTGCCCTCCTCGTCGGTCGGTTCACTGGCCTACATCACGGGCATATTGATCCCTACAGCGTGTGACAGCCCAAGAGTGAACCCGGGTGAACATAAAGCCAGTACAAACGTTGACTGAGATCCTCAGTAGGCATTTCATGTGGCATCCGCGGGGCGAAGGGAACGTTTGAGTGGCGTGCAGCATGCAGAACAGTAGACATCCTCAAATAGAAACAGGACATTCGGTAAAAAACGAAGGAAGCCTGGATAAACTGTGGACTTTAGTTAACAGTATCGGTTCGCTGATTGTAACCAACTACCACACTAATCTGAGGTGTTAGTAATGGGGAGACTGTTGACAGGGGGTGATGGGGCGCTATTTTACAACTGTAAACAATTTAGCTGATTTCTTTTTTTAAAATATATTTTTATTGATTTCAGAGAGGAAGGGAGAGGGAGAAAGAGACAGAAGCATCCATGGTGAGAGAGAATCATGGATCGGCTGCCTCCTGCACGCCCCTTACTGGGGATTAAGCCTTCAACCCAGGCATGTGCCCTTGACCAGAATCGAACCCGGGACCTTTCAATCCACAGGCCAACGCTCTATCCACTGAATCACACCGGCCAGGGCCATTTAGCTGATTTCAATGCCAGAGGCTGTTGGCCACAGACATGAAAATCAGATTTTTCCAATAGGAGCACCCTTGATTTCCTTCCCCCCACCAAAGACGTTCCCACCGCTGCTGGAACACCGTATCGTGCAGGAAAGGGGTAGGAAGCTGTATCAGAGGAAGTCTGAGCGAGCCCATGCAGGCAAGTCTCATGGGGGCCTTAGAGAGGTTAGTTACCTTGATCACAGGTGAGGCTTGGGGAGTTAGGCACCTGCAATAACCAAAACGATGTTCCAGAAGATAAATTAGAGGTTCTGGCTGGTTGCAGTAGCACGTGCGATGTTATTTTTAACCTCCCCAGCCAGAGGGAATCGCGTTGCTGTGGTTGTTAGGGAAATTATGTGGCTGCATATTGGCTCCTAATTTAAGAAGTCTTCGGTGGGGAGCGGGGAGGAAATGTCTTGGGGAAAGATAGAAAACTTTGTTATGCCCCTGGCTGCTGTGGCTCAGTGGGTAGAACCCCGGCCTGCGGACTGAAGGGTCCTGGGTTCGATTCCCGGTCAAGGGCATGTACCTTGGTTGCGGGCACATCCCCAGTAGGGGGCGTGCAGGAGGCAGCTGAATCGATGTTTCTCTCTCATCAATGTTTCTAACTCTCTATCCCTCTCCCTTCCTGTCTGTAAAAAAATCAATAAAATACATTTTAAAAAAAAAAGAAAACTTTGTAAGCCAGTACTGCTAGGCCAGGCGAGGACTCTACACCTGCTCAGTGCGCCTATTCCTCACTTCATGTATTCCTGGGTGACTGTCGCCATAGCAACGGCGATGCTGGCCAACGCTGGGTCACTGATGGAGGACTTGTGCCGGATCTGTGATGGAGGCCGGCCCAGGAAGCCCTGGTCAGGACTGCAGGCAGGTGTTGGAACAGCTGGACGCATCGGTAGCCACGGGTGGTGCCCGGGCATGGGGTGGAGAGGTTGTGGGCAGAGGGTAATCTGACGGGAACATCGGATTTCTGCTACCCCATCGGCGCCCTGTTACTATTTGGCAAAATTCTCCCTTCCCCCTGCTTGGCATTAGGCTAAGGCTCAGTGTGGCTTCTTGGGCACAGAAAACCTAAAGTCCACGTTCATCAGATGAAAGACATTTCACCCAGCTGGCGTGACTCAGTGGTTGAGCGTCGACCTAGGAACCAGGAGGTCACGGTTCGATTCCCCGTCAGGGCACATGCCCGGGTTGCAGGCTCGATCCCCAATAGCGGTCGTGCAGGAGGCAGCCGATCAATGATTCTCATCATTGATATTTCTCTCTCTCTCTCCCTCTCCCTCTCCCTTTCCCTTTCTCTCTGAAATCAATAAAAAATATACTTTAAAAAAGAATAAAAAAATAAACTTGAGTCTGTTGCATTTAGGACATGCTCCCTCGAGGCCCGTGTAGAAAACAAGCCTTTACTAGTATTTGTTCTCTTCTGTTTCGTTTCCTTTCCCCCCTCTTCCCAGGGTTAACACGTCCTGAGTAGAAAGAGTGGGGCCTGGGGGACTCCAGACTCGCTGTTTGTTGAGACTGAAGGTCCGACGAGACAGATGCATTTCGTTTGGATGCTGAATTCAGCGGAGCGGAGATCTCATGCTGAGAACTGGGCCGAGGCATAAATGAAATAGAATCAGAAGGCCGGCAGTTACCCATGCAGCATGGACTTCCAACCCTGGATGCTAATGAGGCTTTTACTCCGAGTTGATGTGTTTAATCAAGCCTGTTGGTCCATATTGGGAGCTGGAGGAATTATGGTGATTGTGTTGGGGCTGTGCCAACAGGATGTTTGACTGTGTTATCTCGTGCGAACAGAAGTGGCCGGCGGAGCGAGGGGAGCCCCGAGGCGGGGGGGGGGGGGGGGGCGGGGGCGATTGATCAACGTCTTTCCTGCCCCTCGGTGCAGGGT
>NW_005871890.1:140365-167967 GCF_000147115.1 Myotis lucifugus
TTATGGTGGGGCTGTGGGATGAAAGGGCAGTGAGAAGTGCTGAGAGGGAAGAGAGAGGGGGGTGAAAAGCTGTATAAGTCACCCGGCTGGTGTGGCTCAACGGTTGAGCATTGACTTATGAACCGGGAGGTCGTGGTTTGATTCTCAGTCAGGGCACATGCCCAGGTTGCAGGCTCGATCCCCAGTGTGGGGCGTGCAGGAGGCAGCCGATCCGTGATTCTCTCTCATCATTGATGTTCCTATCTCTCTCTCTCTCCCTCTCCCTTCCTCTCTGAAATTAATAGAATATGTATGTATATATTTAAAAACCACAAATATGCATGCACACATATTCGACGTCTGTATTTGGACTAAGCAGGTAGGGAGGCACTCCTTTGAGAATCTGCCCACCCTGGAACTGAGCGCAAAGTGGAGCAGGGAGGTGCCCAGCTGCCCACCTTTTCTTCCCTACAGATCCCTGGAGCGGAGGGTGCCAACGATAAGGGCGGAGGCCTCATTGCACAGGGACCGACAGGAGGAAGGAGCCGGTGAGGTGCCCAACCCTGGAAGACCGGCCTGAGAACCAAAGGGCCGGCATTAGGCCACGGAGGAGCAATCTCGGGAATAGACTGTGGACAAGCGCTGCAGGCCAATCCCCCCGCCCCGCTCCCCCGTGGAAACGGTGGGGTGCAGAGGACCCCTCCAGGGCCCAGCCAAGAAGCGCGCGGGGCTGGCAGTTCCCCCCTCCGCCACAGGGGGCAGCACCGCCAGCCGGCGCGACCCCAGGGGTGCGCGCTGCCCCTCTTGGCGGCGCAGGCGGAGGCGGGCCCAGTGGGAGTCCTCGCTGATTGGCTGCGGCGCGGGCGCTGCCATGTTGGCGGAAGCGGTGTCTCCCCGACCGTGGAAATTGATCGTGGCTGCAGCAGCCGTGTCCGTGGGCGCCGCCTCCTGCTTCTTGTCCTCGCTCGGATCTGGGCGCTGAGAGGCGGCGGCCGGCGCGATGGAGAGAAGCCGGATGAGCCTGCCCACGGGGCCGGACACGCTCTGCTTCGACAAGGACGAGTTCATGAAGGTGCGGGGCGCTTCTCCCCGGAGCCGGGGCCGGGCCGCGGGGGCCCGCCCTCCTCTGCCCTCCGCCCGGGGCCTCCCCCCGGGCTCCGGCCCGCGCCCCGGAGCTGGGGACCTCGCTGTCCTTGGCAGTGAACGAGCCTCTCGGCCTCAGGCGTGGCGGGTGGCGCCTGGAGGAAGCCCGTCTGTGAAATGGGGCTTTTGGGTGGAAAGGCCTGAAAGTTCTGAGCGCAGCGTCCGGTCCCTGCCGGTCCCTGGTCTCTGGTCCCCCTCCCTGTGCAGCGCAGGCAGATGGCCGGTCCCCTCGCCGGATGGAAGCGTGGGCACCGGTGTCCTGCCCCCCGAAGATCAGGAATCCCGTCCTGAGCAAATCGCTGAGCCCACGTGCCTCCCAGGGTCGGGTCAGAAAGAAAAGGCCCCTCGTCCGAAAGCTTCTGGAACGAGACTTTTAAAAATACATATATTGATTTCAGAGAGGAAGAGAGAGGGCGAGAGAGCTAGGAACATGAATGATGAGAGAATCCCCGATCGGCTGCCTCCTGCACGGTCCCCACCCCCACCCTCACCCCCATTGGGGATCAAGCCCGAAACCGGGCATGTTCCAGGCTGGCCGGGCTGGAATGAGACATTTTAAAACGAGTGGGATATTCTTTTTTTTTTTTTTAATATATTTTATTGATTTTTATAGAGAGGAAGGGAGAGGCTCTGATAGAGAGTTAGAAACATGGATGAGAGAGAAACACCGATCAGCTGCATCCTGCACGCCCCCTACTGGGGATGGAGCCTGCCATCGGGGTCCATGCCCTTGACCAGAATTGAACCCGGGACCCTTCAGTCCGCAGGCTGAAACTCTATCCACTGAGCCACACCGGGAGGGCAGAGTGGGATATTCGTACTCTTTTTCTCATGTTGCCCTGCCCTCTGGATGAGGGGAACTGGAGGCGGGTGTGTAGGCCACTGTCCTATATAATAAAAACTTAGGATGCAAATTGTCCCTCCACTGGGATTTCGACCAGGGGGTGTGGCCTGCCAGGGGAAGGGAGGGAGGTCCTGACCTGCTGCAGCTGCAATAGCAGATGGCCTGGGGGAAGGGAGGGAGTACCCAGCCTGCAGCCACTAGGGACCCTAGCAGTGCATAGATTTCGTGCATCGGGCCTCTAGTAGGACATAGACATACAGAACGGAGGTGTCAGCTGAGACCATGTTACTGGTCATAAAGGGTCTGCAGGCACCGCCGTGAAAGCGTTCAGGATGTGATTCAGAGCCGCTCCGGTTGTATTCTCAGGAAGACTTCGACGTCGATCACTTTGTGTCCGACTGTCGGAAGCGCGTCCAGCTGGAGGAGCTGAGGGATGACCTGGAACTCTACTACAAGCTGCTGAAGACCGCCATGGTCGAGCTCATCAACAAGGACTACGCGGACTTCGTCAACCTCTCCACAAACCTGGTAACCGAGACCCACACTTCCTGCAGCTGGTGTACTGACACCCACACTGCCAGCCCAGGTTTCTTCTTAAAATGCTGAGCGTTTTAGAAATCTTTTAGTTCATTTTCCTCCCCCTCAGAAACTTAAAGAGATTACTAATCTCATTCATGAATAAAAGAACTAAACTTTCTTTTTGTTTTCATTTTTTCTCATTTAAGACTGTTTTAGTTTGATTATTTTCCTCAAAGGTGACAATCATGTTTAGAAGAGCTAGAGCCCATCCATCAGACTTTCACACCAACTATACTCACCTCTCATTAAAATGTTTTTCAGATTCATTTAAAATTCCATCCAAAGGCAAATGGTGCATAAAGAAGCGTTCATTTATTAGGACTTCCCTTATTTATTGGTTCATGTGTATCAGCAGATTGTTTTTCTTATTCTATGAGCCATATTTATGGCAAAATGACATTGGTTATTTAGCTAGTTGCTTAGCAGTATATGGCTAGACAGAGAGAGTAACTACGTCTAGTGCTTTGCTCATTAAACAGATACTTCACTCTGACCCCTGCCTCTGATGTGTGTGTGCGACATGATTTCGCTTGCAGGTTGGCATGGACAAAGTCCTCAACCAGCTCTCGGTGCCTTTGGGACAGTTACGAGAAGAAGTCCTGGTAAGTCCCCCAATCCCCTTGCACAGTCCACCGTCGAGTATGCGATGCTTGTCCTCCCGCAGGAGCTGCTCTCCTCTCGCAGGTGGTTCAGTGGTCCATGACTAGCAACCACTGGGCCACTCCGGCCAGGCTGTCCTGTTGATTCTAATTGTTCTCCTTACCTTCGTTTTGGACCTAATTTCTATGATCTCATACGTGGCTTGATGCATTAGCTGCTGGGCGTGTTTCTCCACCTGTCCCATGACCTCTCCCTTTTCCTGGCCCTTCTGTTTCTTCTTGCTTCCTGATATTCCCAAACCAACATTACATCGTGGTATATGAGCGCTTAAAAATTTTTTAGTTCTCTGAAATGTATAGACTCTAGTCTAAGACCTTATCTGAATGAATTCCTCCTAAGTCAACCCCTTCCTTTCTATTTCTACTTCTCTCCACAACGAAGCCTGCAGTGCCCAGGTGGATGCCTCCCCGCCCCAAGTATGTGGTACTCACTTGTATCTTTCTACCTTTTGTCTTCTAATAATCGCCCCTCCATGCAGGTCAGCCTGCACAGGTGCGGAACTCCAGTCCCATCCCCCCACTAAACCCTCCTGTACTCGGATTCAGACTGTCCTTTCTCTACCCTGACCATCGGCGACAGTCACTGTAGATTATTCTTTTGGCCATTAATCCTCTGTGACCCTCGTTTCATATGTCATTTTGCCCCCCAAATCAATAGCAGTTGTGTCTGAAACTTTGTATTTTGTCAATATCTGTATAATACGGGCCTGTCGATACTGGAATTGAATTAATCATGTAAATTTGGTTCAGTTCTGTGGAATTGAATTAAATGTGTAGAATGTCATGAAACCATTTCAACAGTGCATTTCCTTTATTGTTTTCAAGAGTCTCAGGTCATCTGTCAGTGAAGGAATTCGGGCAGTAGATGAACGAATGTCTAAACAAGAGGACATTAGGGGAAAAAAGGTACGTAAAGTGTCATACAGCACCTTGCAGCCTGGACTTGTGACAGACAGCACCTAGAGGGAAGGCACTGTCATGCGTGTGGCTGGTACACTCCGGGCACCTTTGTAGTGGACACATGCAGCCTCTTCTGGGTCTAGTAGCTGAGCAGGGCTGGTGAGGGCCGGAGCCAGAGCTGGGCCCAGGCTCCTCGCTCCTGGTCTGATTAAAGAGAGGTGCGGTAAAGTCATGAAATGTGTTAAAAGACAGAAAATCTGCAGTCTTCTTATGCTTGAATTTAGTTGTGGCAGCGTTAACATTTTTAAAGAAATGTAGATTTCATGGGCTGCATGTCAGCTAAAAGCCCTCTCATCCTCTCTTCTCATGGTTTTCATTATGAGGAAATTGCTTTTTTCCTCAAAGTTTTCACATATATATGTATATGCAGCATCATGTCATGGTATCTAGTTGAAATATGACAAAATTTTAGGGGTACCCAATTGGACACAAAATTAAAATTGTGTCCAGAATGAGAAACAAATGTAACTGACCTCAATGAGGCATGTGACAGTTCAATAAGCATATGATTGCTCAGCACGCCTACAGAGAAGGTGCCGATGTTTCAGAGATGAGGGGGTAGGGCTTTCTAAGCACATTTCAGTGTACTGCAGGCTGATTGTTCTAGAAAAAGTAGTGTGTGATGCTCTTACTCTGCTACTTTTATTACTTCTGTTTCCCCCTCCCCCTTTATGCCTTTACGTTTTACTGGACCTGGGTTTTAATTTTATTTTCTGATTTACTTGTAATCATAATGGTATAGTAGCTGAGTTGGAATTAGGATTCAAGACTTCTGACTCTAGCCTGGTCCTCCTGTATTTTCTAAATGTATGTATTAGCATTAGGTTTCAGAGAGGGAGAGAGAGAAGCATCCGTGATGAGAGAATCATGGATCGGCCGCCTCCTCCATGCCCCCCACTGGGGTGGAGCCCGCAATCCGGGCATGCGCCCTGACCGGGAATGAACTGAGCCCCCGGCGGCTATGAGCATATTTTTTAAAATGTCAAGGGGAGAAGCCTATTTGAGACCTTCTGTTTAATTCTTTAGATGTCCTCTGAACTTTTGCCTAAAGATTCCCAGAATGCAATGCATTTCTAGAAAAGATGATAAGCTTCATGAGAGCAGGGAATTTTTCTTGTTTATTCACTCAGGTCCCCACCTTCTAGAAGAATGTGTGGCTCACAATAGGTGGTCAGTAACTATCTGTTGAATGAATGACCTTGTATCTTTTTATTCTTTTAAGGATGAGAGTTTTATAATGTTCCTCAACCTCTTTGATAATATTTGTTGTGTAATGTATTTAATGAATTGACACATTAAAGCATGAACAAAAGGGTTATAAGAAAATAAACGTACCAGTAGAAAGGTTCATTTAAGATGGGGAAAAGAAGGAAGGAATAAGAAAGAGTACAGAGCATGAGAAAGCAAAGAAGTCCAGTTTCTTTCTTACAATAACCTTGCAATAGAAGGCTGAAATATGCTTGTAGAAAGAAAGCCAGAATTAAGATTTGCATTCTCGCAAGTTCAGTGTTACATAGACATTCAAAACGTAGGATGCATAGGATGCTCCCAAGAGTCTGCGTTGACTGTTGGCTTTTTATTTTCCTGCAGTTAACCTGAGGAAGTAAGACAATTCAGATTAAACATCATAACATGTTTTTGCTTCATTTTAATAGATGTGTGTGTTGAGGCTTATACAAGTTATTCGATCGGTTGAGAAAATTGAAAAGATCTTAAATTCCCAGAGTTCTAAAGAAACATCCGCACTGGAAGGACACAGGTAACTCTTTTTTACGAAATCGCACGTCAGTTAACGCTGCACACCGGGGAAGATGAATGTCCTCTCGCTAGGACCAGAGCATCTAAACTCCTCTCAGCCATTCAGTACATGGAAATGTAAAGGAAGCTGTTTTGAAGTATTTTATTTGTTGCTCCTAGAAGGTTAGTTTGATTTGCCGAAGGAGACAACAGTATTTGGTGATTGAGAGGAATTAGATGTGCTTTTATAGAAAAGGTGTGAATAAGAGGAAAGGGCAAGAGGAGAGAAGGGAGGTTAAAGGGAAAGAAAGAGGTTAAAGGTGAGTGGGAGAGCTGGGGGAAGGTGGTGGGAACAGACAGGAGCTGCACCCCCACTGATCGGCTCCGCCTCCAGCTCCGGCTCTGGCTCCGGCTCCGGCTCCTGTCTGGCCCTGAGGCCCGTGGCCAGGCAGCATCGGCTCATGTAACTTCCCCACTGCACCTACTACGCGCTGTACTGTGGCTCGTGGTGAAGACGATGGCACAGAGGGTGCTTTAGCTTCCACCTTGGACCAGGAGGGTGTGGAAAACGAGAAAGTTCTAGCAAGTGGTGCTCCAGCATCCCCACCACTAACCATGTGGTGTGTCCTCTCAGAAATGAACAAACTTCAGGAATCACGTTTCTGCCCTTGTCTCTACTAGCCCACTTCTGACGGGACAGATTTTGGAGAGAATCGCCACAGAATTTAACCAGTTACAGTTTCATGCTGTTCAAAGCAAAGGCATGCCTCTTCTGGACAAAGTAAGACCAGTAAGTGTTGTTTTCTGTTCTCACAGATGGTAGCTGGGACTTTGCTAAATAATTTTGGTTTAACCTAGTAATGCCCCTGGCAGTTGTTGATCCACAGGGTTTTGAAGCTAGCTTTGCATTTTTTCTTTCATTTTTTTGTTTTTTAGACCCCTGCTTCCTACACGTCATGCATTATAGCTTTTGTGTAAAGACACAGGCATATTCTCTGAATTGCAAGAGTGAAGTTAATTGTGAATTTCACGTAACTTGACACTTTCTATGATTCAGTCAGAGTTCCATTTATCCAGAGCCCTTGACTAGACTTTAAATTCAGGTGTTTGATTTACACTGTAGCTTAAGGGGAAAATAACTGTTTTTCTCGTTCTGTAATTCTAACCCCGCCTTTGATGATAAAGGTTTACTTCTAGAGATTGTGGGGCGGAGGATAGAGTCCCTGTGGATCTTCAGGAAAGGCTCGCATGTCCATCTTACACACATGACCTTCTGTTAGAATACAGGGGTCACGTGTGTGTTTGGACTCCCAGGCCCTGGTCCCGCCAGAGCCTTGCTGACCCCTGTCTCCTTGCAGCGGATCGCGGGCATCACGGCCATGCTGCAGCAGTCGCTGGAGGGCCTCCTGCTCCAAGGGCTTCAGACGGCGGATGTCGACATCGTCCGGCACTGCCTGCGGACGTACGCCACCATCGACAAGACCCGCGACGCAGAGGCCCTCGTCGGTCAAGTTCTGGTGAAGCCGTACATGGACCAGGTCTGTGATCTCAAGGGCTCTATTCCACCAGCATCACAGAGCATTTACTCCGTCTCCTAGACTCCACTGGGCGCGAGGCCAGATCAGCGAGCTCTCTGTAGAGGCGCGTGTCTACTACAGTATCAGGTGTAGAAAAAGGCTGGTCCCTGGTGGTTAAATCAGCCGGGAATCGGCTTGCTCGCCTGTATTTTCTAATGATGCCCCAGACCAGGGGTCATCTTCATTTGGTGGGGGTGAGGGGCTGGCCTGGGAGAAAGTATGCATCAAAGCATTTTGAGGTCAGTTTTGTGGGATGTCAATTATACGTCAATCAAGTTACTAGGCAGCAGTTTTGAACTGGTCTCGGGTTGAATAGAGCAGCCCAGTGTGTGAGCCGGGAGGAGCGGGTAGGTAATTCTGAGCGTGGAAGTGAGATTTGGCTCAAAGTCTTTAAAAACATGGAGGGTTGACCAGGCCAGAGAGATGGGAGGGAGGGAACGTTCAAAGATGGAGGACTTTTATAGGCAGATTGCCGAGGGAACTGCGCACGCTCATCCCAGGAACCAGTTTTGATGCAACGACTATTTACCTCCCATTTAGAAAACATGTCCGTTAGGGAGGAGGATGGGTTTTCTCAATTCTTTCCTTTGTGGTATATAGTTCCTACGTCTCTTTTAGGTGCTTTTTGAAAATGCTCTTTCTTTTAACAGGTGATTATAGAGCAGGTGGTTGAGTCACATCCAAATGGCCTGCAGATCATGTACAACAAGCTCCTGGAGTTTGTCCCTCACCATTGCCGCCTTCTGCGGGAAGTCACAGGAGGGGCCATCTCAAGGTACTTGTCTACTGGGTATAATGACTGCACCTGCTGCCTGGTGCATGCTGATAAGGGGGTGCTAGAGCGCACCTCGGTGTAATGACTGCACCTGGTGCACGCCGATGTGGTGGTGAGTTCTGCCTAGACCACAGCAGTAAAGCGAATGTTGCAATAAAGCGAGTCACGTGGATTTTTTTGGTTTCCCGGTGCATCTAAAAGTTACGTTACACCATCCTGTAGCTTGTTAAGTGTGCAACAGCCTTATTTCTAAATAAGTGTACCTGCTTTAACTGTAAAATACTTTTGCTAAACAATGCTAACCACCATCTGAGCCTTCAGTGACTCTTAATCTTTTTGCTGGTGGAGGGTCTTGCCTTCAATTTGTAAAAAACAAGAAGCGCAGTAGAATGAGGTCCAATGAAACGAGGCTTACCCGGTCTCCATGGAACTGTCCCCACAGCGCTGCAAGGCGGGCATCGATAGCCTCCTTCTACAGATAAGAACCTAGTAGATGGAGCTGAGGGTGACGGTTAGGACGCCTCGCATCCAAAGCCCAAACTCTTTCCTTCTCCCCCTTGGCTTTTTCTTAACTTAGTTCGACATCAGTGTTGGTTGCCTTCTATTATTCGAATGGCATAATCTATCTAGAACTACCAATTCAGTTAAACTCAGCAGGTTTTATACTGATTGTGATTGAAGTCGTTTTCAGTTTTTCCTCCTTTAATTCCCATGACTTCCCAGTTCCGTTACATAAATACCCCATTACCTGTCACCACGGCCACTGGCCCAGTCCAGGCCTCTGTCCTCTGTCCCCAAAGTAACAGGCTCTGCCCACTTGCTCTCCCTGCCTCCACCTTGTCCACTCGGTCCAGCCTCGCCTTTCGCCTTCACCCAGAAGTCTGAGCTTCAGAGCCTCGCCTTCTTCATGTCGGTAGTGGCGTCTCGCTGCTTCTAGAGGAAAACGGGGCTTTGTGATGCAGTCATAGAACCTTAGAACTGAGGCAATCTTAGAGACAGTTCAGAAGCGACAACGCTGTTAGTCATTGGGAAATTAACGTAATTGGTGTTCAGGTTGAGTGCAAAGATCTCTTTTCTTGTGGTGGCAGACCGCCTCCTTTCTAAGATCGAGTGTGGATGTGGTGTCCTACTTTAAGGGGGGAAATTGTGCCCAGGCCACTTGGGTGGTGGTTTTGCCTTATCCTTGACACCAGCTCCCTCTACAATGCGTCAGGTTCAGGGTGAGTCTGAGTTTAAGGCGTGAAATAGAAATGTGGGTGGAGAAACAAACTAACTGACAGTTTTTAAAAAAGGAGTTGAAATAAGTTTTAGGCTGAGGAACTTGTAGTAAAAGCACCACAGTAGAATTTTGCTCTTTGTACGTAGAAGATGATAGTGTATTTGACTGCAATTTTGCTCTTTCCTTACAGCGAGAAAGGCAATACTGTTCCCGGATATGATTTTTTGGTGAATTCGGTCTGGCCGGAAATAGTACGAGGATTAGAGGAGAACCTGCCCTCACTCTTTAACCCCGGGGATCCCAATGCATTTCACGAGGTACCTGTCCCTCCTTCGTTTTGACTCTTGAAGATGTTAACCTGAGGTTTCAGAGCAATCATGTTGTCTTCTGCACATAAAGTAAAATTCAGTCTAAACGCAATTGTGATTAGATATGTACATTATTTTCAAAGTGAAAAAAAAAGATCCTAGTACCATTGAAAGCCCTTTTCTTTATAATTGTCCATGAAAAAGTTAAGTTTTTCTGCCTCTACTGTGTAATTGTGAAGGAAAACAAAAACTATTGATTTAGACTTTAAAATGTATATAATTGTCCTATATAGTTTAAAAGATTAGAAGACCCTAAAATGTACTGTTTTCTTAAAATCATGTTATCATTTAAAATATTTCATGGTTTAGATTTCAAAAGTAAATTTAACTTTACTTTTGAAATAAAAAAAAAAGTACATTTATTTTTTGTTGTATCATGTTTTAAGGCAATGCATAGGGCCACAGTGAAGGATAAGGCTCCTGGGCCAGCGGCCTGAATTCCTGGCCCAGCGCTCCATCTCACTAGCCTCTTGGGGCCTCTCTGCCTTCTCCTTCCCTGGATTTTAGTTTTTTTTATTCAATATGACAGTCTTCGTCTTTTCATTAGGTAATTTACCAAATGTATAATGACCGATTCATTTGGGTCTATATTCCTGTTTGTCCCTCTTTTCTTCCTTCCTTTTCCCCCTCCTTTGTGTTGTGTCTTCCCTTCTTTTTCTAATCGGCCTGGTGAACTTGATTATTTTTAAAGTGTAGAGAGGCAAAAGGTAAGTGTGGTTTGAGCCTGGGGCCTGGTAGACCTTCATTGTCCCAGAAATATCACTCATCTGTCCTCTTGGCTAATTGTTCCATGTTATAGGACATTGACAATGATTTCTGTGATTTAAAAAGTAGATACCATGGGCAGTGTGAAATAATTGTCCTAAGCATTTGCAACTTACGAGCCTTTATAGTTTGCTGTGCTCCTTAGAGAATCATATTGATCACATTATGATTTGTTTCAGCTCAGAAATGAAGCTTTCTGGAAAAAGTTTGCCTTTAGAATCCTTTCCCAGTATTTAATGTTTGTGGCGTAGTGTCCAGCAAGCATCTGTTCCTTTCAAGAAATGCTTTCAGCGTCCAGTTTTAATGTGACCTGCTTCCCTCGCAGAGGGAAATGTTCTGTATTCTATTAGCATCCATTAGATCCTGAGGTGTAGTTTCACCCTGAAAGAGATGAATAACAGCTTTCTTGGCCTCAAGTCCACACACCTGACCATGCTCAGGGGGTTCCACAAGGACCTGTAGTGCTCACTGCACTGAACCTCCTGTGGAAGCTCAGGCCTCAGCGTATTGAGGCGAATGGAGCCCCTCTTCCCTGAGAAGGAGGCATGGAGAGGCCAGGGTGTTCCCCCCGGAGCCTGGGCGCCTGGGGAATAGCACATCCCTTCCAGCAGCCCCGGGTTTTGCTCTGTTGACTTTCTCTTTCTCAGCTTTGTCTTTGGGCGAATTCTCTCTGAGCCTAAACAGAAGAGGAAACATCATCTGTAAAGTGGGGGGTGATGATAATGGCAGTTGCCTCCTAGGGTGGTTTTGTGGGTTAAATTAATAACCGATGTCAGCACAGTGGGCGGATGGTAATTGCTAAGGAAGTGTGAGCTGCTGCTCCTCTGCGGCTGTTACATCCCTGTCACTTTTGCTGCTGTCTCGTCTATAAAAATGATGTCATCACTCACATGGTTGATTCTTTCCTTTTTAAAATTTTGCACTTCTTCTGGAGAGGTGATGGAGGCTGTACTGCTTAATCTGCGGTCTCATCAGCTCCAGGGACGGGGTGAGGGGTGGCCTAGAGGGTGAGAGCTGTCACGTAATGAGCACGGCTCTGCAGCACCCGGGTGTCCAAGTGGACTGGCCACGGGAGACCTTGAGCACGCCACGGGGCCACGCGGGCCTTGCCTGGGCTTTACGTGGGGACTGAAGGGAGGTCCCTTGGGCCCCAGTCAGCTCTAGAAGCTGTGGTTCTGTGCTGCCCTCCTTTATCTCAATCACAGGTTTTATTTATTTATTTATTTATTTATTTTTTAAAATATATTTTATTGGTTTTCCACAGAGAGGAAGGGAGAGAGAGATAGAGAGCCAGAAACATCGGTGAGAGAGAAACATCGACCAGCTGCCTCCTGCACATCTCCTACTGGGGATGTGCCCGCAACCCAGGTACATGCCCTTGACCGGAATCGAACCCGGGCCGACACTCTATATCCACTGAGCCAAACCGGTTTCGGCTCAATCACAGGTTTTAGTAGATGCTCCCAATTCCGGGTGTTTGCAGTGAAAATGCCACCTGCTTGTTCTTATTTTAGAAATACACCATCAGCATGGGCTTTGTGAGGGCATTTGAACGGCAGTGCGGATCCCAGGCCAGCGTGAGAAGACTGCGAGCGCATCCTGCCTATCACAGCTTCAACAATAAGTGGAACTTGCCTGTTTATTTTCAAATACGGTCAGTAACTCATTCCCCACCCGCCTCACCTTCCTAAGAGAATTCGAATACCAGCTAAGCATGTTGGGGCCCCCTGTTCACAGCCTTTTCTTTGTGATCATCATACTATCCCTTGGGAAACAAACTTTCCAGTGGAAATGTACAAGAAATATCACGAGTGTCAGCATTAGGCTTGCATGACGAGATAAGGTTGAGTGTTTGGTAACCAGCGAGCTGAGAACTGACACGGAGCAGGTTGGACTCCAAGCCCAGCTTCACCCCCACACGTTCTCTCGTTCACCGTGGGAGAGAGGGCGTGGGAGTGGGTGGCAGCTCTTCCCTGCCGCTGTCCCTGTCACGTCAGCTGCCTCCACGAGTGGCCTGTCCACCGCTGTCGCTTCTGCTCCTCTGTGCCAGGTTCCCCTCAGGGCGTGGGGGGAGCATAGCGCGAAGTGCTCTTCCAGCGGATTCTGTCTTCCCGGTTACGAGAGTCCTGGCTGTTATCTTGGCTCCTTTATCAACGGTGACACTGGTCTCTCTGGTCTGGAAAGCGGGGCCACTTTTCTCCCCGACGCCCCGATGCTGTCGCCTGTGTCAGTGAGCGGCTCTATCACCTGCCCGGGAGCTTGATCATAAACCCAGCAACGTGGGTTCCACTGGGAAAGCAGATGGTAGCGGCCATCTTTGCAGGTTCCCCTGAATGAGGTCATGGTCAGCTCCCCCGCGGAACGGCATTAACTAGAGCCTTTTGGTCGAAACGCTCTTTAAAGAATCATAGCTTTTTGTTTAGATTTTTTATGCTTTCATTAATTGTGATGCCGTCTTTTTCCCCAGAGCGCTGAGGAAAAATTACAGAGAGGGAAATGGATTACGAATTAGGTGCCTTGATTATAATTGCTCACCGTGACGGGAATGTATGGAATCACCTCTGATAATGAAATCACAGCTTTCAGAATGTTAGCCAAGTGCGCTTGCACATACGTGCAGTCCTGTGTGTTATGCTGCATGTGTCCGGCTTACATCGTGTAGCTTATCTTGTGGTGGGAAAGCAAGGCCTTGCCCCTCTAAGGTGTTAGTGGACTGCATTGCAGAGGTTTGATGATCGGGATCAGGCCGGGCAGGAAGCCCTTTGCTTCCTGAGCAGAGCTGAAAAGAGGGAAGCATCATTTGACAGGCTAAGGCTGCCACCGGCAAGTGCTGTTGGGATCTGGCCGGTTCTTTTGTCGTCCGTGCCTGGAGTTAGATGCCGTCATAGCACATCCTGCTGTCTACTGCCTGCAAGCTCCTCTTTTTTTCTTCTTGTTTTCTTTAAAAAAAAATTTTTTTTTTTTTAAAATTTCAGAAAGGAAGGGAGAATGAGAGAGAATCATGGATCGGCTGCCTCCTGCACACCCCACACTGGGGATGGAGCTGCAACCGGGCATGTGCCCTGACCGGGAATCGAACCGTGACTTCCTGGTTCACAGGTTGATGCTCAACCCCTGGGCCACTCAGGCTGGGCAAGCTCCCCTTTCCTATCGTTTCCCCGGACCCCGCGGCCCCTGCTTAGGAATCCTGCACTGTCACCCATGTCCGGGCACTGCCCTGGGCTGTTGTGTAAAAATTACTTTTCAGATATGGAACTTGTTCTCAATACATTTGTTTTTCCGTTTAAAAAACAAACTCAGGTAGTACTTTGTAGGACTCTCCTATTGATTTCTATCAGGTGTTGAGTTGTTTACCCCGAATTGTGACATGAAATCCTGCAAACATGGCTGGGGTCAGAGTTGTGCTGTTATCTGACTCACTCACCTTGGGGTCATTTGAAAGAAGGAAGTTTCAGAACCAGTGGGATGGGAGTGTTTGACATGTCGCTAAGGAGAAGTATTCCCATTGCACTCTTAGTAACAGGGTGTGCGCCTGCATCCGACTGTGCACATGCCCCCAGCCCCACTACCATTCTTGTACTTAACCCTAACCCTAACCCTAACCCTTCCCCTTCCATTTCTCCCCAGCCTTCTCCTTTTAAGGAGCACGTGATTGCACCCAGATAATCCAGGATCTTGTCCTCACCTCAGGGTCTCATTGAATCCCACCTGCAAAGCCCTGAGGTCACGGCCACGGGCTCCAGGGATTAGGACCTGGGTATCGTCGGGCTGTTACTCTGGGCCGCCCTCCGTGGCCCCGGGTGGAGGAAGTCCCTGGTGCCAGGAAGAAGGGAATGGACAGGGAAAGGCATCAGCAGCAGCAGAAACACTAATTCGAGCTCTTGTTTTATCCCAGGTTCAGAGAGATCGCGGGATCCTTAGAGGCAGCTCTGACAGATGCCCTGGAAGACGCTCCAGGTAATGCCTTCAGGTGGTGAATGACAGGTCCCCGGGGGGGCTCGGAGCTCACCATCTCGACCCGATCCCCGAGGGCACTTGCACCCTTTCCTGGGATCCAGGAAGCTGGACCTTAAAGACTTCCTGTGACTGACTGGCCTTTTTTAGAGACAAAAAGAAATCAAATACTGTGGTTCCTATGGTTTTTTGCTTTATAGAGCTAATAAGAGGCTGCTGTAGGAATATAGGGAGCAGCCCTCATGTTTGTTCCTGAATATCACATGCTGAGGGGACGTAGCCCCTGGTTGCCAAGTGATCAGCCCTTTTTATAGCAAACTGGCTACGTGCTGCCAGAGGTGACACGCGTGTCATAGGTTCGCCATCACTGGCCTAGATTGCAGCCCGAATTGACCGAGGCGCCTGCCCCCGCGTGTGCTTTCCCTGCAGCGGGGAGCGCCTACTGCCTGCTGGCGTCTCACAGGACGTGGAGCTGCCTGCAGAAGTGCTGGTCGGAGGAGCTGTTCCTGCCGGCGCTGGCGCATCGGCTGTGGAGGCTCACGCTGCAGGTGTTGGCGCGATACTCCGTGTTCGTCAACGAGGTGAGCCCGGCGCGGGGCTTTAGAGATACATCGAGCTACTAAGGCAGTGATGGCGAACCTCTGACACGCGTGGCAGAGGTGACACACGAACTCATTTTTTGGGTTGATTTTTCTTTATTAAATGGCATTTAAATACATAAAACAAATATCAAAAATATAAGTCTTTGTTTTACTATGGTTGCAAATATCAAAAAATTTCTATATGTGACACGGCACCAGAGTGAAGTTAGGGCTTTTCAACATGCTGACACGCCGAGCTCAAAAGGTTCGCCATCCCTGGCCTAAGTACACTGAGATGGAAACGGCCACGCTGCCGTGAGAGGGGAGTTGGATGGTGGACGCTAGCATTTCCCGTGACTTCCCGGCCCACGTATGTGAGTCCATGGAGCTTCCTGGTGGAGAGTGTGTGACCATGGAAATCCCGTTTCAGCTTCTGCTCAGGCCCATCTCGAATGAGAGCGCCAAGGACGTTCGGAAACCTCTGGGAACTGCTAGCAAAGATGCTCCCGCTGCCCCGGGAAACAGCGAGGACCCGGGCAGCGGTCCTTCCGAGGCGAAGCCCGTGGCTTCCATCTCCAGCACGCAGCTCGTGCACGCGGCCGCCGACCTGGCCCGGCTGCAGGAGCAGGTAAGCCCGTGTCCCAGATGCCCGGTGCTCGGGCAGCGGCTCCCCAGAGAGCGTGCCCACACTGACAGCAGCCGCAGGGCTGCAGACCCGCGGGCCCAGGGACCCAAGAGAACACCTCCCGCATCTCCCCTCACCCAGCCTTCCTGGCAGCCGCTCTCCCGCCTCCCTCCCGCCGGGTCTGCGGCTTTTCCAGGGATGGCGTCCCAGCTCAGCGTGAGCGGCTCCCCAGTTCTTTTTCATCCACTCCACTTCCTGTGCCGGCCCGATCTGTGCTGGGCTGGATTTTAATTATTTCCATTCAAGAACCCCAATACTTCTTAGTAACATTTACTCTTCAGCTCTACTTTGAAAATCCTGAACTATTCTTTTTTCCCTCTGTGTCTGCGTCTGTCCCATGTTTTGCTTTTATTAAGAGAACCTGGTGGATGAATTTGTGTTAAGTCCTCTGTTACATAATTGTGCTTTCCTCGAGTTGAAATATTTTGTGGCGCTCCAAAATATTGTATGTTTTGAGCAAGAACATGGTCTTTTTGTGAGCTTTTTGGTGCGGGGGAGCCACGGAATAGAAAATGATGTTTGTTCTCGGGCGTGGGAACAGCCACGCACCTGCTGCTTCCCGTGGTGGGTCCATTTCCCGTGAAGGTTGTCATTGAGAATTTTGCTTTCTTCTTTTTTTTTAAAATATATTTTATTGATTTTTTACAGAAAGGGAGAGGGATAGAGAGTTAGAAACATCGATGAGAGAGCAACATCGATCAGCTGCCTCCTGCACACCCTCCACTGGGGATGTGCCTGCAACCAAGGCACATGCCCTTGACCGGAATCGAACCCGGGACCCTTCAGTCTGCAGGCCGACGCCCACTGAGCCAAACTGGCAAGAATTTTGCTTTCTTCTGGTGAAAGGTGCCGAGCGTCCCGAGTTCGGTTTTATCATTCATAACAGTGTCCTAGAGGACGCAGGTGCAAAGAGAATCGCCTCTTCCTTGGATTTAAAAATTAACTGCACACAAACTGCACGTTTATTTCAGCTTCCAGAACTCTTGGAAATAATCGAGCCCAAACTCGAGAGGATTGGCTTTAAGAATTTTTCTTCTATCTCAGGTAAAAACAAATCTTTAGACTTATCAAATCTTTGAATAAGAAATGATTTAAAATAAAATTTTAGAGACTGGGATGCATTCTCTTTAGCTGTAAACCCTTAGTTGTTTCTCTGTTGTATGATTATAACGCCCCTCAATGCGAAACCGTGTTGCGTGCTCGCCATTGGACTCGATGTGTTGTTGTACACGCTAAATACCATGGCAGCATTTAAAGTAACAGTCACACCGGCCTGGGTAGCGTGACTGAGCTCAGTCTGTGTGTCACAGCCGCCCTGGAGGACTCGCGGCTGTCCCTGGCGGCCTGCGCGCCCGCCCTCAGTGCCAGGATCGTCCAGGACCTGAGCGAGTCCTGCTTCGGTTCCCTGAAGAGCGCCCTGGAGGTGCCCCGGCTGTACCGAAGGACCAACAAGGTCAGCGCCATGCACTGCGGAGAATTGTGAGGCAGGGAGAGAGGGCAGGAGAGGCGGGAGGGAGGGGAGGAGCAGGCAGAGGCTGAGGGAAGCGGAGGCGCACTCCCTCTCCTCCGAGGAGCTTGGGTTTGGGGGGCGCACCCTCACCAGGAAGCGTGCAGGTGTGTGTGTCTCAGAACGGGGGAGTGACTAGTCTCCTTTGACCTTGAGGTTTGAACAGTGTCCTCTCTCTCTCTCTCTCTCTCTCTCTCTCTCTCTCTCTCTCTCCATCTCTCCATCTCTCACTCCCACCGCCACTCCCCAGGAGGTGCCCACGACAGCCTCCTCTTACGTGGACAGCGCTCTGAGGCCGTGCTACCAACTGCGGAGCGGGCACAAGGACAAGCTCAGGCCCGAGCTGATCCAGCAGTGGCTGGAGGGCGCGCTGTCCGAGAGCACCCACAGGTGAGGGGCCTGGTGTCAGCCGCGCTGGGCTTCCCCAGAGAACCCACCTCCGAGGTTGCCGAGTCCATCAGAGGGCGGCGGGGAGGCCAGGCGGGGAGGCCATCATGTGGCTGCGCCGCTGGACCAAGCAGGGAGGCCCGGCCTCTGCCCAGCTGTGTGGCGGCCGAGCTGTGCTCGCTGCACTCCCCGCCCAAGGCTCTGTCTGTCCTGGCCTCTCCCAGGTCGCACACCTCCAGAGCCCCCGCCCCGCCCCGGGCCTGCCTTTCCTGTCCCAGGTACCACCTCATCCTGTAAGTCCAGTCACAGGTTTCCTGTGAGTCCTTTCTCTCCTCGGCCGTCCATCCAAAATGGCGTTGGTCATGCCACGTGGTCAGAGAGCGTGCAGTGGGGAGACGGTCGGATGAGGAAGAGAAACAATGGCAGCTGAGGAAAGGCGGGGTCCACGCCCCACAGCCCTCGACAGTGCGAGGAGGTCTCAGTCAGGGGGCGGCTCGTTTCTCATTCGTCTGCTCTTCCCAGGTGCCCACCCTGACTGCACTCGAGCCTGTTACTCCGTCTTGTTGTTGAATTTTGTTCAGTTATTGACTTTGCTGTAGGATTATATTTGTTTCAATTACTTATGAGCTAAGTGGCATTTGTGGGTTCATTTCAAACATCACAACGAATTCTAATATGATTTCTATGTAAATGCCAAGTAATCAGCTTGTAAACAGAGCTTTTAAATGTAACATTTCTCATTTGGACGGTATATGGAGACTGTTTGGAAGGCAGTTTTATTTAAAATCTTGAAATGCTTTCACTCTTTAAAAGATGGACTTCCAGAACTGGTTGTAAATGAACTTGCTCCTCCTTGTGGGGAATGAGCTGCAGATGCTCACTCCATGGAAGACAGACAGCGTGGCCCGTGGTTTCCTCAGCGTGGCCAGGACTGAAATGTTGAATAAAATCCATGTACATATTTCTTCAGTTCGGAGGGAATGCAGTGCTAGGCCGTCAATTTTCTTTCAGTTAAAAACATTAAATATTTACCAAGGCTGATTTTTTTTTATTGGAAGTGAATTCTTATCTTAAAAACCTTTTTCCCCCTTTTTTTTGGTCCACGTTGCCAGTTAGTGCGTTTGTGTTCCATCCAGTGTCTGTATCACCCGTAACATGTCTCGTGCTCTAGGTTCTATGAGACCGTGTCCGACGTCCTGCACTCCGTCAAGAAGATGGAGGAGAGCCTGAAGAGGCTCAAACAAGCCCGGAAATCCTCCCCCGCCAACCCCAGCGGGTCCAGCGGCGGCGGCATGAGCGACGACGACAAAATCCGGCTGCAGCTGGCCTTGGACGTGGAGTACTTAGGGGACCAGGTAACCGCGAGCGCGTCCGTTCCAGGGACTCTGGAACCGAGTCCTGGGGTCACCGGGTGGCTCACGTGAGCCCAGAGATGCCGTCGAGGGGCCCGGCAGGCTGTTCCCTCCCGCTGGGAAAAGGGGTCGGGCCCCAAGTCCGTGAAGTCGGAATATTTGCACCCAGGAGTTACGAGAAGGAAGAGATAGGACAACACTGAAATCGAGTTTTCGAAATCCAGTGGGTTGATCTTTTGTGCGTTTGGCATCTGCACGGCCAGCAGTGTTCGTGCCCGAGAAGCCCCAGGGCGGTGCTCACGGGCGTGTCCCCCTGGTCACGGCGTGGAAAGTGCCGATAGGACGTCGGGGCCGGGTCCTGGTCTGTGAGTTTGGCTCCGAGTAACCAGAGCTCTGGCCCCGGGCCCTGTGTGTGATGCTCGAGCACCCGTCTGAGCACAGCGTCCCCGCAGGTGGCAAGCGCAGGCTGTGGAGCGCGGCGCGTGGGTGCCTCTGCCTGCACGTCTCCCTCAGGGGCAGCGGGCTCCGCGCAGGCCTTTCTTTGGAGTCAGAGGCGACCCCTCGAGGGTCATCAAACTTGGATGCTCAGAAAGGGGCCCTTCCCCTGCTCGGAGCGTCAGAGGTGGCGGGTGGCTTTACGGAGCGATTCCTCGGTCGGTCTCTGGAGCCCTCGCTGGGAACAAGGCGTGACGTGGGCATTTCCGTCCGCAGGGCCTGGGGTGCCCACTCCGAGGAGCCTCTCACCTCAGGCGCCCCTGGGACTCGCGTTCTCTGCCCTGAGGCGGGTGAGAGAGAGCCTGGCCCAGTGTGTGGTATGCTGCTGCTTTTTTTTTTCTTTTCTTTTTTTAAAACATATTTATTGATTTTTTTACAGAGAGAAAGGGAGAGGGATAGAGAGTTAGAAACATCGATGAGAGAGAAACATCGATCAGCTGCCTCCTGCACACCCCCCACTGGGGATGTGCCCGCAACCAAGGTACATGCCCTTGACCGGAATCGAACCTGGGACCCTTCAGTCCGCAGGCCGACCTCCATCCACTGAGCCACACCGGTCAGGGCCGTGGTGTACTTTATTGTCCCAGAGAAACTTAGTCCAAGTCTCACAAGCAGGGACGTGGTTATGAAGCCATGAGGAACGAGTCAGCAACAGGAAGAAAGGAGATGGGAGGGGGTGGGGAAGGAAACAGGGAGCCCGTCCCGGTCCCAGAGCGACCTCAGCTCTCCCAAGTCCTGAATGGCCGGCGCGGACCCTCCCGGACCTCACCGTGCGAGGCTGCGGGCCCTGTTGCTGAGCTGCGGTGGGGACTCGCTGTGCCTTCTGTTACCAAAGCAACTCACAGGAGACGCTGTGCCAGAGTGTCTTCAATTCATCGATTCCGAGAAAGGGCTGTGGACAGGTTACGCAATGAAGGCCGGCCTGTCCTTTCTGGAGACTTCTCCCTGGAAAAGCAGCTCATTGATTCTTCCCCAGGGGGGCTTGTCTTTGCCAGCCACCAAAGGCTCTCACCCGCTGGGCTCTGATTGGATGGTTGGGGGTCAACCAACACGCTGGCTTCTTCGAATGCCAAGTGTCTGACCCAGAATGCAGTTTTGCAATAAGTACGTCCTTTGTTCTAGAACAGCGGTTCTCAACCTGTGGGTCGCGACCCCTTTGGGGGTTGAACGACCCTTTCACAGGGGTCGCCTAAGACCATCGGAAAACACATATATAATTACATATTGTTTTTGTGATTCACCACTATGCTTTAATGATGTTCCATTTGTAACAATGAAATTGGGGGTCACCACAACATGAGGAACTGTATGAAAGGGTCGCGGCCCACAGGTTGAGAACCGCTGCTCCAGAAGGAACAAACATGCTGCCGTTCTTCAGGGAGCGGCCTCTCAGCGCGAGGGCGAATGTTCCAGTTGTCACAAGGCTCTTCACATTCCGTATGTCGCAGTGTCTCAACTTGTTCTCGTGGCCTTTGCAGATACAGAAGCTGGGCCTGCACACCGAGGACATCAGAAGCTTCCCGGCCCTCGCAGAGCTGGTGGCTGCCGCCAGGGACCAGGCCACCGCCAGGGACCAGGCCACCGCCAAGGACCAGGCGACCGCCAAGGACCAGGCCACCGTGGAGCAGCCGTAGGCACCGGGGCCCCGGGAGCGGAGAGCTGGGCCTGGAGCCGAAGGAGCTGGACGCACCGAGGACAGGGCTCTGCTCTCTCCCCAGCCTCAGCCTCAGCCTCAGCCCCGCCCCCCAGCCAAGCGCTTCCCGGGCCCAGCACCCGCCCAGCACATCTGGGTCCTCCTTCGCCCAGAAAGAACACTAACGCCTTTTCCGTTGTAGGAAGATCGTTTTTAAGACATTGGACACTTTCTACTATAGTTTACAGAGCAGATCATTTTATTTTTATTGTAAATCTTGGTGAGGAAGAGCTGATTTCTAAACTACAATGGGAGTGAATGTATATGTGCGACTCTAGGAGGGTTCTCCCTGGCCCTGCGCCGGCGGCCTGCGGGCAGCCTCGGAGTGAGCGCACGGACGCGCCTGCTCCCGGGCGCACGGCCTCGGCTCTGCGAGCGGCGGAAGATGCTGGTCCTTCTCCCACCAGGTGCTGGGAACGTGCTGCTCGTCATGCTCTTCCCCGCCCTCTGTCAGGAGCCAGAGCCCTCGGGGGATTTATTTTCTAAATAAAAGAAGTGTCTGCCAAGAGCGCGGCTTTCCTCTGTGAGTCGTTGCAGGTGACTCCTCACTCATGCCCGTGGCTCCTTCCCCTGGGCCAGGGCCTCTCGCGCCTGTGGGGAGGCTCCCCTCCATCATAGATGGCCCTGCAGACGTGGGAGTGGTCCATGGAAGGTGACACCCCTACAGGAGCCAGCACCGCCAGCCCTCCTGACGAGCTGACCCCGGGGTGGGGGTCAGGGTGGGGTGCTGAGGGGCAGAGAGCTGGGAATGTTGGGAAAGGACCCACAGCGGGTGGGAGGTCTGCTGACCCACACCTGACACGCACCTGCACACTTGTGCTGAGCCGTGGCATCTGTCCTTCAGCTCAACAGTGGCAGGAAGCAGGTGTGCAGGGTCCTTGGCCCCGGGGGGACGGGGCAGACCTGCCACAGGAGCCACACCTGTTCAGGTTGGGTTTTGCTGCCAAACGAGAAACAAAAATCGTCCGGTTTTCTAAACTCGGTAAAGGGTGTGGGGTCTGGTGACTTCTCGGGGCCCTGGGACGCCCCTGCCACCTGGGCTCCTGGGCTCCTGGGCTCCTGCCCGAGTCTCTGATGAGGTGACTGTTGCTGAGAAAGCGCCTCATCTACCGGACACACACTGGGCAGCCCAGGAGGACTGGGAGGCAGTGGAGAAATGTTTTAAGAAAAACAAACCCTTGGGCCCAGCCAGTGTGGTTCAGTGGTTGAGCATCTCGATTCCCGGTCGGTGCACATGTCCAGGTTGCAGGCTCCATCCCCACTGGGGGGCGTGCAGGAGGCAGCCGATCCATGATTCTCATCATTGATGTTTCCATCTATTCCCTCTCCCTTCCTCTCTGAAATCAATTTTTAAAAAATTAAAAAGGAAAAAAGCAAACCCTTAGAATGAAGACGTCTGTGCTAAGTCATCTGCGAGATGTTGGGTTTTGTATCCTTGGAACGTCCTGACCCAAATTCCCGCTCATAGAAATTCTGGGCACAGAGACCAGCGGTCGGTTGGCAGCGCCTTCCTCCTGGCAACGCCGGGGCACAGCGCCCGCTGGGCAGAGACCTGTTGGTCATTCACAGCGTCCCCTCCCGCTGGCTGCGCCGCCGCGGTGCCAGCTCACATGCTGTCACCCAGGGCGACTTCAGGACGGCCTCCCAGGTGGCAACACAGGCTCCCTGCGGCGGCCCCACACCCAGCACAAAGCCGGGCACTCAGCGGGCACCTCCGAGTGTACAGCACCAAGAGGGAACCTGATGTGCCCGGCCGGCGTGGCTCAGGGGTTGAGTGTCGACCTATGAACCGGGAGGTCGAGGTTCGATTCCCGGTCAGGGCACAGGCCCGGGTTGTGGGCTCGATCCCCAGGGTGGGGCGTGCAAGAGGCAGCCGATCCATGATTCTCTCTCATCATGGATGTTTCTACCTCTCTCTCCCTCTTCCTCTCTGAAATCAATACAAATATATTTTTAAAAAATACAGAAAAACAACTTTCCCAATTTATAAGTAAGGGGGCGGGCTGAGAGGCGGGTCACTGCTGGTCACTGCGCTGGGTCACAGCCCCGCTCCGTCTCTGAGCACCGCCGTGCTGCCCTGGGCGCCTGGCACAGCAGGGACAGCCTGGTCAGATCCGCTCACACCATGGGGGGAGGTGGGGGGACACTGCTGAGGTTGGAGGACGTCGCTGCTGCTCTGTGGGGCCCGGGCCTTAGAGGAGCAGACGGGCCACCTGCCCTCGTGCACCTCTGGGCGACTCCACCCCTTAAGTGTGGCTTCGATGGCCCAGCAGAGGCGCGGGCGAGGCCTGGGCACCCGTGGGCAGGGCAGTCACCTACAAGCAGCACTCGGACCCTTTGCCCCACAGATGCCAGCACATACGGGAAGGCTCCTGGTCAGCTCTGAAGCCGGCCACCCGGCTCCCACCCCGTGCTCCCAGCCCACCCCGAGCTCCCAGCCCCACCCCGTGCTCCCAGCCCCACCCGAGCTCCCACCCCCACCCCAAGCTCCCACCCCCACCCTGAGCTCCCAGCCCCCTCTGTCCCTATTGTCATGTCTCCTTAGCCCTCACGGTGGCTGTGGCTCACCTCGCCTATGAGCTACTCAGCATTTTTTTAAAATATGTTTTTATTAATTTTAGAGAGAGAGAGAGAGAAAGGAAGAGGGAGAGAGGATCATGGACCCGGCTGCCTCCCACATGCCCCACACTGGGGATCCAGCTTGCCAGTCAGGCATGTGTCCTGACCGGGAATCGAACCGTGACCTCCTGGTTCCTAGGTCAATGCTCAACCACTGAGCCAGACGGGCCAGGCTGAGCTGGTTGGTGTTGATGGGAGGGAGGAAGGAAGTGCTCTCCGTATCTCGGCAGCGTCCGGTATTGGGGAGCAGCAAGGGCCTGCCCGGCGCCCACCCCCTCCTCAGGCTCTGCCCAGGATTTAGCAGGTGGAGGGGGGGTGCTGACCCCGAGGAGGGCAGGCAGGGACACCCAACAGACATAGGAAATGGGCAGTGACGGGATCTCGCTCTCCTGCTCCCGGGCACAGTGAGTGACAGCCTGACCTGAGTCCCAGGATGAGGCTCCCGTCTGCCCCGCCCCTTCCCAGCCTCCCAGGCCGCCCCCCAGGCCGCTTGTCCAGCACACAGACGGTCACTGCCTGTAGGAAGGAAGGTCCAGAAAACATCACCTTCAATTTCTTCAAAGGATGGCTCCCTGCAGGCCCCGCCTCCCATGGGAATGCCGTCCAAACTATGGCTCAGAGCCAGGCTAGGTTTCTCAGTGGTTAGAGCACCGTCCCAATACACCAAGGTTATGGGTTCGATCCCCGGTCAGGGCACTTACAAGAACCAACCATGAATGCGGAAATACGTGGAACAATAAATCAGTCTCTCTCTCTCTCTCTCTCTCTCTCTCTCTCTCAAACCAATTTAAAACATTTAAAAAAGAGAGAAAAGAAAAAAACAAAACAAAATATGACTCCGAGCCCCTGTGTGTCTGCTCAGTGACTCATATTCGTTCTGTTCGGTGAAAGAGAGAATCTTCCCTTTTTGCTTTTTGTTGTAAGACATTTATTAGTAACAGGATAACCAGCCACGGGGTGACATTCTAACAAATTCAAAACCCCCCACGCACGTGGGAGAGAAAAACGGGGAAACCAAGAAGGATGCGGGCGTGTGGCACGTGCGTGCAGGTCGCGGCTCCCCTTCCACACGCTGCACACACCCAGGGCCGCGGAGGGCGGGGGTCTTACTCTTAAAGCCCAGTTTCCGTTCCCAGTGAAAGAGGAAGCGATGATCGCTTCCACACGCAGGCCGGTCTGTGCAAACTCTTTCCGGAACAGTCGCCCTGAGCTGAACGCTGGTTCTTAGGACCCCCATCCCCTCGGGGCTCCCCCTAAACCTGAGGCCCGGAGGCTGCTGCGCCCCAGAGAAAGGCTGCTCTCGGCTCCCGGCTGGCTCAGGGGAATACAAAGGGGAGGACGGTGCTGACAAACGCGTGCTGCTGGGGGCCGGGGCGGTGGCCAGGTGCCCGTGGCCGGCCTCATGCCATGCTCAGCGGGTTGGCCACGCGGCCCAGGAAGTGCAGGGCGGTGGAGTCTTGATCCTGGATGGCGAACAGGAACGGCCGGTCCAAGGTCACTTCCAGGGCCTCGGGCCCCGTCGGCTGCGGGGCTGGCTCCGTGGGCTGCTCCCCCTTCTCTGCTTTGAGTTCAAACAGGACGCTGTTGAGCACCTGCAAAGCGGCAAGCGTTGGGGTCGCTCCTGGAAGCACCACGGGGCCCGCGGGCGGGGGGCGGGGGGACACGGTCCCAGCCTGCGAGACAGTGCACGGTGCCTGCACCCCCTTGACGACTCTCGCTCAGAGCGACACGGCGGCTCCTCCCCAGAGGGCCCCTCGGACCCGCCTGTCTCCCCCTTCCACCTGGCTGTCCCTGAGGAACCCCCGGCCACCCGTGCGTGGGTGACCCCACTCTTCATTTTTATTTCTTTTCTTTATTTTTATTTGTTTGTTTAATCTGCATCTGAAGATATTATTCCATTGATTTTTAGAGAGAGTGGAAGAAAGAGGGAAAGACAGAGAGAAACATCGATGTGAGAGAAACACATGGATTGGTTGCCTCCTGCAAGCGCCCCACCCAACCAGGGCTGGGATCGAGCCTGCAACCAAGGTACGTGCCCTTGATCGGAATCGAACCCGGGACCCTTCAGTCCAAGGGCCAACGCTCTATCCACTGAGCGGCACCGGCCAGGTCTGACCCCAGTCATTTAGCACAGACGGCTCCTGCCCCAACAGCCGTCTCTGAGGCCAGGACTGGGCGTGACCCCGTTTGTCCGCAGCACCGAGCACCGAGCCTGAGCACACAGGCCCCTTCCCATGGCCGAGGAGCATTGTCCCCTGTGGCTGGGGGACCCTCTGTCCCCTGTGGGGCGCTTCCTGGAAGGCAGGAGCTGTCCCACGGCCGGCCCTGGGCTGGGGGACACCCTCCTGGTCTGGACTCTGCTGTAGGGAGGAGCCCCGGCCAGCCCAGGCGGGGCAGAGCCACCAGCAGGGGGTGGGAGGGGTTGCTGCTCTCCACCCACCTCTGCACAGGCCCAGAAAGCGCTGGTCACATCTCCCCACCTGGGCACACCCGCCTGGCCACGCCTCCTTTCCCTCCGGCCCGCCCACCTTCCAGAAGCTTCCTCTCTGTCGCTTCTATGGACACCCCAGACCCCCGGAGCCAACAGACCCAGCGGGCAGGGCCGCCCGTACCTGCCCGACTCGGAGGTGGCCGTCGCTGATCCTGCCCAGGCTCGCCTCGGCGCCCAGCAGGGTGGCCAGCTTGGCCTGGGCCAGCAGGTCCTGCAGGTCGTAGGAGCCTCGCAGCGCCAGCTGTGGCATCGTCAGGCGCATGGCCCTGCGGGGGGGACCCAGGTTAGGTGGCCCGGGGGCTCCCACCATGCGGCTGGGCCCCACGGAGCAGGTGCTGGAGACCCGGGAAGGCGGCCGGCACGTGTCCCTGCTGGAGGGGGCGCTCACCCCCACCCAGAGCTTGTCCTGTGTCCCTGCTGGAGGGATGCTCCCCCCCACCCAGAGCTTGTCCTGTGTCCCTGCTGGAGGGGACGCTCGCCCCCACCCAGAGCTTGTCCCCCCCGGGGCCCGTACCGGGGAGCCAGGTTCTTGGTCCAGGTCAGGAGGTCGTGCTGGAAGGTGAGGGTCTCCACCTCGGGCAGGGCCGCGGCGTCGTGCGGCTGGACGAGCAGCAGGCCCACGTTGGCGCTGAGCGGCACGCGGGTCAGCGACAGGTTCCTCTGGGGGTCGCTCCAGTGCGGGAAGGTGCCCGTGCCCGACAGCATGGGGACGGCCACGGAGGTGGCGTTGTCCACCCAGAACTCCCGTGGCCCCGCCAGCAGCGAGAAGCCCTTCATCTGTCCTGGGGGCGGAGAACAGGGGAGAGTCAGCCACCGGTGGGCACAGGGAGGTGGGGGGCGCCTGCCCAGACCCCGTAGGCCTCTGCTTTTCCCGGGGGCCGGCCAAGTCCTGCTCCTGCGAACCCAGCCCCGGAGCCGCTCAGGGAGCAGCAGCTGCCAACGTGAGGACACACCCGGGCTTGTGCCGCTGCCGCCCCCTTACTTGGGTCCACAAGGGACCCCGAGGGCTCAGCGCCTCCCCCACTAGGAGCTGATGGGGCAACCGGCCCGGATCCGGCCCGGCCCGGAGCCTGAGGTCCAGCAGGCTGGTTCTGTGGTTGTGTTTTAATCAAGTTACTTTTTGTTTTTAATAGATTTTTATTGATTTCAGAGAGAGGAAAGGAGAGAGAGAGAGAGAGAGAGAGGGAGAGAAACATCCATGATGAGAGAGAATCATGGATCGGCTGCCTCCTG
>NW_005871890.1:168095-177648 GCF_000147115.1 Myotis lucifugus
TTTTCTAGAGCAGTTTAGTCACAGGAAAGTAGAGTGCGCAGAGGTTTCCCGTGCGTGCGACACCCCCTCCCCCCAACTCTGATGAGCCAGACAGAGAAAGACAAGCACCTTAGGGTCTCACTCACTCGGGGGATCTAACGGGCACAATAGACCAACAGACGAAACAGACAGACCGACAGCTATTGGGCTGAGGGGTTGGGTGAAAAAGGTGAGGAGATTAAGAAAGGAAAACACACCTGCAGACAGACAGCAGGACGGGGTGGGGGAGGTGGACGGGGGTGAAGGAGGAGGGAAGGAGACTCGACTTACAGTGATGAGCACACAGTACAACAGACGGATGCTGTAGACTGGTACACCCGACACCTGTCCCATGTTATTAACCAGTCGCTCCGATACGTTCAACATTTTTAAAAAAAGACGCTTCTGCCCAGCCAGTGTGTCTCAGTGGTTAAGCGTCGGCCTCTGAACCAGGAGGTCACGGTTCGGTTCCCGGTCAGGGCACATGCCCGGGTTGCAGGCTCGATCCCCAGTGTGGGGCGCGCAGGAGGCAGCCGATCCATGACTCTCTCATCATGGATGTTTCTCTCTCTCTCCCTCTCCCTTCCTCTCTGAAATCAATAATTTTATTATTTTTTTTAAAGAAGCTTTGGTGACCTTACGCACACGCTCCCGGGGGAGCTCAGCACTGGCCCCCCAGGCCCAGCAGGAGGCTTTTTAGTTTAGAGAAGACACAAAGGACTAACTTTTTTCCACCAACAAACTGAACCAAACAGACGCTGGAATCTGCACGGAGGGGCCGCCTCTCCCCCCTGCTCCCCTGCAGGCTCCATCCTCGCCCGGAGGTTAAGTCAATCTCTCCAGGTTAAGTCAACGGATGTGGCGGAACCTGCCAGGGCCAGACCCGGGGCCAGGGGGGCAGCGGTGCTGGGCAAAGGGCGGCCGGAGCCCACGGGCTCCCAAATGCCGTCCTGGATAGTTAAAGGCATTCAGCTGAGCCCTGAGCTCCTGGTAATGGATGATGTTATTCTTGTTTTTCAGACAGAGGGGAAGGGAGGAGGAGAGAGGAGAGAAGCATCAATGTGAGAGAGACACAGCCATGGGTTGCCTCCCACACATGTTCCGACTGGGGGTGGGGATCAGACCTGCAACCCAGGTACATGCCCTTGACCAGGAATCACACCCAGAACCCTCTGGTGCACAAGCAGACGCTCTAACCACTGAGCCACGCCGGCCAGGGCGAGGTTGCTCATCCTGATGGAACCTCATCCATGTCCCTCAGAGGCAGGGCTCTCAGCCCACCCGTCAATCACAGAGCCGCCACCACAGCGCGTGTTCCCCGCGGAGTTTGCCTGGACAGTTGCTAAACCTTCCAGGCCCCTTCCCGTCCGCAGTGCACACAGTAGGACGACCTCTGGGCAGGACGCTTGCCCACTCGGACTCCTGCCAGCAAGAGCTCCCACCTTCCCAGCAGCCCATGAAGTCTCATAACCTGGCCTGAGTCCGGCCAGTGTGGCTCAGTGGTTGGGCGTCGACCTATGAACCAGGAGGTCACGGTTCCATTCCCGGTCAGGGCACAGGCCCGGGTTGTGGGCTCTATCCGCAGTAGGGGGCGTGCAGGAGGCAGCCGATCAGGGACTCTCTCTCATTGTGGATGTTTCTATCTCTCTCTTCTCCCTCTCCCTTCTTCTCTGAAATCAATAAAAATTAACATTAAAAAATAAGACAGAAACCCAGCCCTTCTGAATGAGGACCTGGGCCATGGGGTCAGGAGGTATGGGTTTGGACCCCAGGTCCCCGCTTGTGGCTGGGTCGTCTCGAGCAAGTCACGTTCTTTCTCTGTGTCTATTTCTTCACCAGGGACACCTCCTCACCGCACCCAGGGAATGAAAGGATGAGGGTGACAGGAGGCAGGGTAGCAGCTGCAGAGATAGGGCAGCAGGTGGGCGGGCCGATGCCCAACCAACACTCATCCAAGGAGCCGGATGGGACCGCCACTCCCGTCCTCCTGGCCACGTCTGCCGCCCTGCCCACCTCCAGGGCCGGGCAGTGCCCAGCTGAGACGTTGGGCGTTAGGGCCACGGAGACAGAGCACCACCACCCGCAGGCGCGGAGCCCACCGAGGCCGGGCCTTACCTTGGAAGTGGACCTGGGCGTTGAAGATGAGGTTGCTGTCTGGGCTGACCTCCTGCAGGGGGCTGCCCATCTTCCACCCGGTCACGGCCTGCATGAACCTGTTGATCTTCTCAGCGGCCAGCTGGGGGTCGGTGGACAGGTCGAGAGAGCGCGGGAGGGTGACGGGGGCGAAGGGAGCCAGGCCCCCCACGAAAGGCTGCTTCAGGCGCAGGCCGGGGGCTGTGAACAGGCCCAGCACCGTGGACAGCAGCAGCCGGGCCTGGCCGCCGGCCCCGCCCTGCAGGACCAGGAGGCCCTGGATGGTCTGCAGGGCGGACAGGACCTTGTGGCCGTCCAGCCGGGACGTGCAGCTCTGGTCCTCCCCGGGGACCCCCAGGAACGCCTGCAGCCGACCCGCCGTGGGGTCCTGGGCCCCCAGGTAGAAGGAGGTCAGGGTGCCGAAGAGCGCCGTCGGGGAGAAGACGGCCCCGCCGGCCGCGGCCTGCGTCTCGGTCAGCGTCTTGTACATGCGGAAGCCCATGAAGTTGAGCAGCATGCCCACCGTGGCCACCCGCATCTTGTCCTCGCCCTGGAGCTTCTGGGCGGCCAGCACCAGCTGCTCCCGCAGCGCCTCCTCGTCCACCGGGGACGTCTTGGCCTGGATGGGGACAGGCGTGAAGGTGGGGTCCGGGGGCGCCTCCCCGCTGGGCTTCTCCAGCTGCTCGCAGCTGCTCTTGCTGTAGACGAGCATGTGGAAGGGGTGGATGTAGAGCCGGTCGGCAGCGGGCAGGCCAGCCCAGGCCAAGAGGCAGAGCAGGGCGGCCCTGAGGCCCAGGCCTGCGGGACTCATCGCGCGTCTGTGGGCCCTGAAAGGGGGAAGGTGGAGGGTGAAAGGCGGTTACCGAGTGCCCTCGGGCCCGATTGGTTCCCATGTCCCCGCAGCCATTCGCCTGGAGAAACCCCTCATGTCTGTAAATTTCAAGGAGAAGAAATGGATTCAAGGTCCCCAGAAAACATCTATAGCCCGGCCGGCGGGGCTCAGTGGTTGAGCGTCGGCCTATGAACCAGGAGGTCACGGTTCGAGTCCCGGTAAGGGCGCAGGCCCGGGTTGCAGGCTCGATCCCCAGTGTGGGGCGTGCAGGAGGCAGCCGGTCCATGATTCTCTCTCATCATGGATGTTTCTATCTCTCTCTACCTCCCCCTTCCTCTCTGAGATCAGTAAAATTTACAAATACATTTTATAAAAATGTATAAATATATAAATTTAAGGGAAAAAATAAGGGAAAGGGAGAGAGAGAGAGAAACATCAAGGATGAGAGAATCATGGATCGGCTGCCGCCTGCACGCCCCACACTGGGGATCGAGCCCACAACCCTGGCCTGTGTCCCCAGTCGGAATCAAACCCGGGACCCTTCAGTCCGCAGGCTGACGCTCCATCCACTGAGCCACACCAGCCAGGGCTACAAATATATTTTTTAAAGAGGGAAACATCTATAGGACCCGAGTGCAGAACACGTGGCCCAGGAGGAGGCGTGCTTTCGTTGGGTTTTGTTGCACGTGTTAGGCCTCAGATAAAAGGTCGCGGCGTCAGGGGAAACCTATGGGCTGTGCAGGGGCACCAGCCCCTCCCGCTTTGCACCGGTGAACGGCACAGGCCCCACCCCGTTCAGGTGACGCCATCTCATGGGTCATTTTCAAGGCAGAGGCTGTGATCGGCTCTCCTGTCCCGAGGGTTCTGGGTCAGCGGGCAGCAGGGGTCCAGGCTCCGTGGGTGGTCCTGGCCCCGTGCTCTCTCTTCCCTCACCCCTGCTCGGTCTCCCTCGCCACCAGCCCCCCCTTCTCAGTGTCCCTACACCTGGTGGCTCAATAGAAATGACGAGGGCGGCAGCTGACACTTACGTAACGCTTGGCACTGCCAGGCACCGCTCCAGGCTTTTCCTACCTCGGCCACTCTCCTCTCCTCACCCGTGCCCCCTCCTGCGGGGGGCTCCCTGACGCCCTACTCCACGCTGCCACTGCACCTGCCACTCCTGACACTGTGCTCTGCCTCCGACACCCTGGCCCTGGTCACCTTGTCACACTCCGTATCGTGTGTCTGTCTGTTTCTTTGTCACTAGTGGCCCGGTGCACAGATTCGTGCACATTGAAAGGAAATTAATTAGAAGAAAGATTCGTGCGGTAATGACGTTGCTGCGAAAAAAAATTACATGTCAAAGTGGTATATACAATATAGCGCTATAAAACCAAAACACGCGTGCGATTGGCGCCAGCAAGAGCTCTATATGTATTGTGCATGCGCGAGTCAATGTTTATTTTTAAATTGCCAGTGCGTGTCCTATGTACCGGGCGGTCGGTCAGACATACGTACGGTCAGTCACTGAGCCTTTTATATTTAGAGATGTTTAGTGTTTATTGCCTCTCTCCTCCCAGGTGAATGCATACCCCCTACAGTGCAGGGTTCTCACTGTTTTGTTCGCTGACCTATACCACATCAGCCCCCAAAAGTGCCCGGGGCCATTGCAGCTAGTTGATAAGTAGCTGGCAAATAAAGTAATTAATGCTGTTTTGCAGAGGAACAGAGAGGTTTAGTGACTGGCTCAAGGCCACATGGCCAATAAGAGACACAACCAGGATTCAAACCCCTTGAAGCCCTAATCCACACACACACACACAAGCACCGGTCTGGACCGCCTCCTGAACGAAATAGTAAGAATTTGCCTTTTTTGGTTTATTCGAAAATTTAGAAAGCACTTTCACCTTCTGTTAATAGACACCCTAGTCCAGTGGTCGGCAGATTCATTAGTCAACAGAGCCAAATATCAACAGTACAACGATTGAAATTTCTTTTGAGAGCCAAAGTTTTTAAACTGAAACTGTATAGGTAGGTACACTGTTATTAACTTAATTAGGGTCCTCCTAAGGCTTAGGAAGAGCCACACTCAAGGGGCCAAAGAGCCGCGTGTGACTCGAGAGCCGCAGTTTGCCGACCACGGCGCCTAGTCCATGAGCAAGGGGAGGCCAGGAATTGCTACTGGCCCCATTTACAGATGAGCAAACCGAGGCTCGGGGAGACCGCGATGAGCTTGACTGCACAGACCCAGGCCGTGAGCCCAGGACTGGAGACAGCTCTGCTCCAAAGGGGGTCAGGGACACAGCCCTGGGCCCCCTGAGCCGGGCCCCTCTCCTCCCCCAGCCCCCCTTCCCGCACTGCAAGCTGCGCAGTCCCTCTGGCTGGGAGAGGACCCAGTGGACTCTTGGCCACCATGAACCTGGTGGGGGGCACCGGCCACCGTGACGCCTGGGAGAGGGACCAGGTCTCTGGCGGGACCCAGGGTGGGGCTGAGGGAGGACAGCCCAGGTCTGCAGGGCTGGCTGGACGGGAGGGGAACGCGTCTCCTGGGTCTTCAGTGGTCAAGTCCCCTGCAGTGCAGGTCACCACTGTCCCCTGTCCCCTGGCCCCTGGCTCCTGTCCCCTGGCCCCTGGCTGCAGGTTAGCTACCACCCGCTCTGGCCCCCACCCCACCCCCCACCCCACCTTCTGGGCCCAGCAGACCGCTCAGCTGTCCTGGGAGCGACTCGGGGCTGGGGCTTTGGGTGGTGTGTGGAGAGGGACTCCCGGCTTACCTTCTGCGTCCGCCCTCAAGACCAGCACCTTCTGCGTCAGCTCCCAACACAAAGACCTCCTGCTTCTGTCCCCAAAACTAGACCAGGACCTTCTGTTCTGTCTCCAAGACCAAGGCAGTCTCTTTCTTGGCCGGGTGCGCGGACGCCCTATTTATACGTGAGGGGCGGGGATGGAGCCGTTCCCGGACTGTTCTGTGCCCAGGCTGGGGGGCAGGGGTTACATCATGGTGGGGGAGGGGGCCCAGCAGTCAGGCTGATGAGGGGGCTGGACGCCAGAGGGACTCCTGCTGGGACAGCTTCCAGGAAGTGGGTGATCGATGCCCTCGCTGTTGAACAGAATGCGCTGGGACACGGCCCAGTTACACATTCACTGCAGCTCCCGGGGCCGCGGGTGCCGGACAGCGAATCCCCTGTGGGCGTGTGAGGGGCCTCTGCCCCGACATGACTGCCGAGGGCAGCCTGGGGTGACTCTTTCTTTCTTTCCTTTTTAAAATTTTTGTTTTTTAATTGATTTCAGAGAGGAAGGGAGAGGGAGACAGAGATAGAGACATCGATGATGAAAGAGAATCACGGATCGGCTGCCTCCTGCACGCCCCGCCCTGGGGATCCAGCCTGCAACCCGGGCGTGTGCCCCGACCGGGACTCGAACCCTGACCTCCTGGTTCCTAGGTCGACACTCAGCCCCTGAGCCACGCCAGCCGGGCGTGCTCTTGTTTAAAAAGGCACGTGCTCAGGTGTCCTCGGGTTGCTTTGTGGGTCCGCTCCGAGTTCGGTAAATCAGACACGGGAAGCACAAGGTCCAAGCCCACTTCTCCGTGGAGGTGTCCTGGCGTTGGCGCCCCCGCCCCGTGCCGCTGAGCTCCGTGTTTGCTTTGGCGCTCGTCCCGGGGAAAAGTCTACAGACCGGCCGGTGAGCAGCGATAAGGATCGGCTGCCCCGATGGAAACATGCCGTCCGTCCGCCTTTTCCACGGAAGCTGTCGCTGGGATGACTGACGTGCGGTCCCAGCGGCCCGAGGTGCCAGCTCTTGCAACAACCCAGCTCCGGAAAAAAAATATTTACTTAGTGATCAGCTCTTCCTCTGCGGAAAGTATTGCAAAGCGGTTTAGGGAAAAGAGGCCCGGCCGGCGTGGCTCAGGGGCTGAGCGACGGCCTGTGAACCAGGAGGTCACAGTTCCATTGCCGGTCGGGCACATGCCCGCGGCGAGGGCTGGATAGACGGCGTGCAGGAGGCAGCCGGTCCATGATTCTCTCTCATCATGTCTCTCTCTCTCTCTCTCTCTCTCTCTCTTCTTCTCTGAAATCAACACAAATATCTGGCTCTTTACAGAAACAATTTGCCACCCCTCCTCTAAATAAAAACAAGGAGGCCCTTGTCACGGATAACAGAGCAGCATGAATATTTCTTTTTTTTTTTTAATATTTTATTGATTTTTTACAGAGAGAAAGGGAGAGAGATAGAGGGTTAGAAACATCGATGAGAGAGAAACATCGATCAGCTGCCTCCTGCACATCCCCCACTGGGGATGTGCCCACAACCCAGGTACATGCCCTTGACCGGAATCGAACCTGGGACCCTTCAGTCCGCAGGCCGGCGCTCTATCCACTGAGCCAAACCGGTTTCGGCACCATGAATATTTCTTATCATGGCCGCGGGTCCCCACTGTTCTATGTCTGCCCCTGACAGAGTGACGTGCAGGGACATGCATCAGCAGGTGGGGACGCAGGGGCTGGTACCCAGGGCCCCGTGAGCGAGCTCTGGCCCTGTAATGCAGACCATAGTGATGGCAGTTCTATATGCTGCTCCTTAGTGACATATACTGTTCCTAAGCCCCCTTCCCCGGGGAAAACCGCCATCTCCCACTCAGGACACGCCCTCTCCTGAGCAAACCGGTCCTGGCCGCGCCTGTGGGCCCAGGGTGGGTTCCTGCTCTCTCCTCAGAAAGCCATGTCCCCCCGGCCGCACTGGGTCTCCCCAGTGCTTGAGAGAGAGGGTGCCGCCCCTGCTTGGCCCTGGCAGGCCTCGCACTCCCTGTGGGTCTGCGGGAGCCCAGAGGGCAGAGGGCCCTCCCTGGAGTTTGCCATCCGGGTGTGTCCCACCTCCGTGGGGCAGGGAGGATCCCAGCAAAGAGGCTGAGCCCCAGGGCCTGGGCTGGGTGCCCTGAGTGGCTCCGTCCTGCCTGGCACTCGCTTCTCGCCGGCCCGAGTCTGCTGCCCGGGGAGCAGCCATGCCTCACCTCCCCCGGGCCCCGGGGCCCCAGGAACACCCCAATCCCAGGGACGCCCGCGGCACCCACTCCTCCGGCCAGAGCTTCTAGCAGCTGCGGCGGGAGTGCCTGCAGAAGGGGGTCCTGTTCGAGGACCCCGACTTCCCCGCCACGGACTCAACGCTCTTCTACCGTGATAAGTTCCTAATCCCCTGCATATATAGAACATAAAATAATTAATTAGAACATGAAATTTATGAAATATATACATTTTTAATTAGAACATGAAATTTATGAAATATATACATCCTTAACCAGCAAGACAGAAAGATTCACAGAAGCTTAATTAGCACCCATCACTAGCAGTTTCAGACAGGCATTAGTCATTGGGTCGGTTGGGTCTTTCTACTAATGTCTTTGAGGTGTGCAGCGATAGCCCTGGTCCCAGGTTCTGGGAAATCTCTGTCAAGCTGTTTGCCCTCTTCTGACATTTGTTCTTAACCCAGCAAGACCTCTGCCAACTACTGTCTCAGTAGCTGGCAGCAAGGGGTATGGAGCTGAGGTAGGGGTGCAGCTGTGTGCTGTAATGATGGCTCACAAATCCCAGGGGAGGAAGCTCGGGTAAGGGACAACGGAGAGTGTGCATGCTGTCACACGTGTACTTCTCCGGTGTAGAACGGGGACATATTTTGTGTGCCAAATCCCTGGGACAATGTGGCCATGTTAGTAGGCATGACTGAGAATTTGCTGGTGACCTGTCCCTTACCCAGAAATAAACATGGACTATAACAAGAGCTACCACCTATCTCATGAGTATTGAGTGCACATAGGATTGCCCATGTATTCATAACCTCAACAATTAGGTATCAATATGACATTAGTTGGGTGGGGCAGGAGAGTGATGGCTCAGTATGTGTGAAACCAAGAGGAGCTTTATGACAGAGGATATGCAGATGGTGTGGGCCAGGTCAAGGGAGCCCTTGAGTGAGGGTGAAGCTTCACCAGGCCCTGAGGCTAGCCTCAAAAATGCTTATTCCTGGCATGAAGGAACACACGAAAGAGGAACAGTGTTTTGGGGACCTAGCAAAGGCTTATAACTTGGAAGGGGACTCCCCAGCAGGAGTTAAAGCCATAGATAAAGGCAACCACTGCCATGACTCCACAGAAAGGCAGGAGGGAGCAGACGGTACTCCTAAATGTCCATTTTCTCCTGACCTGATTACACTGCACAGCCTCCCAGGGCATGGGTTCCAAAGGGAAGCCTTCTGGAACCCAGAACAGAGCAGGAAAGGTGTAAATATGGATGGAGGATGGGAAAGCAAACAGAACAACACAGCATTCCTTTTACATGAGTGAAACCTGATGTTCATATAGCTCTCTGGTAGCACAGCAGGGACTTAAGTTGAAATCATAGATTTTCTCCCCTTGTCCACTGGGCCTCTGCCTCTATACAGCTCCCTCAAGGCTGCTCAGATGTTCTTATCTCAACACTCTTTATTGTTTGTTTATTATTTTCATTTTTCAATTACAGCCTAATAAACAATATTATAATAGTTTCCGGGTGTACCCAGAGATTTATGCATTGTATAACCTTACTAAGTGATCATCCT
>NW_005871890.1:181850-183628 GCF_000147115.1 Myotis lucifugus
GACAGACCACCACGGCAGCCAGCGGGGCCGGGGGGGGCGGGGTGGCAGCGGGACCTCTGGGTTGGGAGTCATCCCTGCTCCACCTCTGCTCCTCCGTTCCCTCCTCCCCCAGCCCACCCGGCTGCTCCGTTGGTGGGAGCCCAGGACTCTTGCTTTCTAGGGTGGAAGTGTCTGGGGTTGGGGGCCCATGGCTGCAATGGGGGGGCGGTCTGGAATGACACAGAAAACACTGATATTTGACTTCGTTTTTGTTTGTTTGTTTTTTAATATATTTTTGTTGATTTCAGAGAGGAAGGGAGAGGGACGGAGAGAGAGAAACATCCATGATGAGAGAGAATCATGGATCGGCTGCCTTCTGCACATCCCACACCGGGGATCGAGCCCGCAACCCGGGCATGTGCCCTTGACCAGAATCGAACCCCGACCTCCTGGTTCACAGGTTGACGCTCAACCACTGAGCCACGCCGGCCGGGCTGTCCATTCTCAATGCTGAGAGGACGGAACGCCCCCCTTTCCCGCAAAGAGTGTCCCCATCTGCTATGAATGGAAACGAAAACCATGATCTCCAACTTCCGTTCTGCAGGCGACTGCTGGCTGCTGGCGGCCATCGCCTCCCTCACGCTCAACGAGAAAGCGCTGGCGAGGGTGGTGCCGCAGGACCAGAGCTTCGGGCCCGGTTACGCCGGGATATTCCACTTCCAGGTGAGCCCTGCCCTTGCCTCTCTGAGGGACGTCTCCAGCTGCACGTCCCACACTGGGGATCGAGCCTGCAACCTGGGCACGTGCCCTGACCAAGCAGGTGGGCCTGGGGCAGTTTGGTCGGATGAAGGAAAAGCAAAGTGATGAGCGTCGGCCGTGGGCTGGCCCTGCCGTGGGACTCACCCCGACGTCCGTCCGTCCGCCCCCACCGCCCGCAGTTCTGGCAGCACAGCGAGTGGCTGGACGTGGTGGTCGATGACCGGCTGCCCACCTTCAGGGACCGGCTGATCTTCCTGCACTCGGCCGACCACAACGAGTTCTGGAGCGCCCTGCTGGAGAAGGCCTACGCCAAGTGAGTGCCGCCCGCTCCCTGCTGGCCACCCCCTCCCGGGGCTGCCCCCCTCCGGGGCCTTCCCCTGCCCTTTCTATGGAGCTCGGACACTCAGCTCGGGGTCCCAGGTGTGGGTCCCGGGCCCACCTGCTGGGGGCGCACTCAGGGCTGGAGGTGGGAATGGAGAGGACAGAGCAGTTCTGCAACCCCAGGCACAGTGTGCCCCCCGCCCTTGCTCTCCCTGCGTCAAGAATCTGGCCTCGGCAGGGGCTGGGAGGGTGGGCAGAGGGCGATGCTGATGTGCTGGGAACAGCTGGTCCTGCTGCCACTGCCGCCAAGCGCCAGGGTGGCTCACACATCTGGCCACGAACCACGTGGATGTTGACGTCAACGTTTCCCCCCTTCACGATGCTCCTTTCTTTCCATTTTTTTAAAAATATACTTGTATTGCCAAAACCGGTTTGGCTCAGTGGATAGAGCGTCGGCCTGCGGACTGAGGGGTCCCAGGTTCGATTCCGGTCGAGGGCATGTACCTTGGTTGCAGGCACATCCCCAGTGGGGGGCGTGCAGGAGGCAGCTGATCGATCTCTCTCATCGATGTTTCTAACTCTCTATCCCTCTCCCTTCTTCTCTGTAAAAAATCAATAAAATATATTTTTAAAAAATATATATTTGTATTGATGTCAGAGAGGAAGGGAGAGGGAGAGAGAGAGAAACATCCATGAGGAGAGAGAGTCATGGACCCGCT
>NW_005871890.1:185735-188283 GCF_000147115.1 Myotis lucifugus
TTTTAAAAAAGAATAAAGCCTCTTTTCAGGCATTTCAGAGACTTGTGTCCTTCAAGTTCAAGGGTAGCCCCCCATCTAGAGAGAAGCCCACTCCTTTGCAGAGTCGTGTGGACTAATGGCCTGTTCACCCACGATTCTACCTCATTCCCCCAGACTCAGCGTCACTGCTGAGGCGGGGGGGTCGCATGACATCGCGGGCAGCGCTGGCCACTGGGTGCAGCGGGAATGAGTCCCCAAGGGCCAGTGCAGCACGGATGAGATTTGATGTGTCCTTAGCGTGTCCTTAGCGTGTCGTAGCCAAGAGGCTGGCGGTCCGGCAGGCCAGGTGGGGCGCGCGAGGCATCTGTCATTTCGCATTTCCCGGTGCGTTTATCTTCCAGGTCCACTTCCGAGGCCGGAAAACGGAGCTCATCAGGGTCCGCAACCCGTGGGGGCAGGTGGAGTGGAACGGCGCCTGGAGCGACAGGTCAGTCCGCCCGTCTCTCTGGCGGGTCCCCCTCCTCGGCCGTCACGGCACACGGGCCAGGCTGGCGGGGCAGCGTGTCCGAGGTCCTGAGGGCCTTTCCCGCCGGCTGCCGGGAGGGGACGAGCACCTGCCCGCCGGCCCCAGGCCCTGGCACATGGCCGGGCCCAGGGAGCTCTCACTGACCAGGGTCCATCCCCTCCGCGTGGCACACACGGCTCCCCAGGGAGGGGCCCGCCACCTAACGCAGGCTGTTTGCTCCTAGCTCCCCCGAGTGGCGCGCCGTGGGCCCCGCCGAGCAGCAGCGCCTGAGCCACGCGGCCCTGGACGACGGGGAGTTCTGGTACCGGCGCCTCCTCCTCCCCATTTCTGTGCTGGCCTCGGCCTCAGGGGCCAGGGGCACACCGTCACCTACTTAGGCATTTCTTTCCCCCGTCTTTGGCGTATCCATTTATCCCTTGACTTACTCATCTACTTATTTCCCCTCCTTTCATTTGTGTGTTTGTTTATCGTGGGTAAATCCAGTCCCTCTGTCTCAACCCCCCTCCCCCATGTGCACCCAGGTTGGCAGACGGCTCGGTCTGTTCTGTTTTGGGGGAGCTCAGCCTGTTGAGAGTGTGGGGTGCCGAGAGCGTGGGGTGGAGCCTCTCTCTCCAGCATCCCTTCCTCTGAGCGCCCGCCCGGAGTTTGGGGGTGAATTTGAAGATGGGGGGGCTGGTGCTCACGGGGTCCCCTCCCCCTATGCCCACCTTGGGGACAGAGAGCCTGAAGGCAGTTACCCTGAGAGCATCTGAAAGTGTAGACCGAGCCAGTATCGCGAGAGGCAGGCACCACCCCAAGAGGCAGCCAGTAATGAGTGAATAAGTGAGTGAGTGAACAAGTGAATGAATAAAGGAAGGAACGAGAGAATGAACGAGTGAATGAATGAATGAATGAGTGAATGAATGAGTGAATGGCTGGATGGATGGGTGAGTCGCGTCATCACCACCTCCGCCCACGCACCGTGTCCCCCGCTCTGTCGCAGGATGGCCTTTAGCGACTTTCAGGCCCACTTCGACAAGGTCGAGATCTGCAACCTCACGCCGGACGCCCTGGAGGAGGACGCGCCTCACAAGTGGGAGGTGACGGTGCACCAGGGCAGCTGGGTGCGCGGCTCCACGGCCGGCGGCTGCCGCAACTTCCTGGGTTCGTAGTCTGCCTGCCCCTCTCTCGTCACCCCCGAGTGCCCAGTCCAACCCGGGGACGTCATGGATCAGGGCCAGGGCCCTGGAGGAAGCCTGAACCGTGGGGCCAGACTGTAGGGCTTCAGGGAAGGTTGGGGAAGGAGGGCCAGGGGCCACCTGGCAGGAAGCTGAGCAGAAACTGCTCGGGGAAGCACCCTTGTTCTACCACCGGGTTGTTTTCCAATACGAGGAACAGAAAACACAACGCACACAGTCCTGCATGTGTGTGCATGCGTGTGTGCGTGCATGTGTGTGCATGTGTGGTGTGTGCATACATGTGTATGTATGTGCATCCGTGTGTGCAGTGTGTGCGTGTGTGTGTGTCCTTCATGGTTTTTTAAAGGAGGAAAGGCGCCCTAACCGGTTTGGCTCAGTGGATAGAGCGTCAGCCTGCGGACTGAAGGGTCCCAGGTTCGATTCCGGTCAAGGGCATGTACCTTGGTTGCGGGCACATCCCCAGTAGGGAGTGTGCAGGAGGCAGCTGATCGATGTTCCTCGCTCATCGATGTTTCTAACTCTCTATCCCTCTCCCTTCCTCTCTGTAAAAAATCAATAAAAAAATAAAATAAAATAAAAAATAAAGGAGGAAAAGCCACCCGCCTCTTCCCCACGCAGACACCTTCTGGACCAACCCGCAGATCAGACTGTCCCTGACGGAGAAGGACGACGGGCAGGAGGCGTGCACGCTGCTCGTGGCCCTGATGCAGAAGGATCGCAGGAAACTCAAGCGGTTCGGCGCCAACGTGCTGACCATCGGCTACGCCATCTACCAGGTGGGTGGGAGCCGCCGAGTCTGCGTTCACAGTATGGCTTCTACAGAGTTGCTCCGTTCTCCCGGGCCTCGGCCTGAGATGCAATGGCC
>NW_005871890.1:190566-192114 GCF_000147115.1 Myotis lucifugus
GTCCCTTGAGCCAAGTCAAGCTCAGAGCGGAAAGAAACTCACAGAGCAGGTGCGGAGGGGTGACAAGCCACTGTCTCCGCTCTCACAGGACATGGAGGTGACCGCAGAGGAGCTGGAGTTTGTGTTAAATGCTGTGCTGAGCAAGAGTGAGTGCTCCCCCCACCTACCCCATCGGGGCCCGGGCTCCCAGGAGGGGCCTGGACGGCTCCCGGCCCTGCTGCTCGGAGCCACCGGCTGCTGCTCTGCAATAATCTATCACGGGGGCATAAGTTAGTGCCTCGTTTCTAAATGTTTGTCACCGTAAAGAACCTGATGAGAAAAATCTTTATATATATATTGATTTCCGAGAGGGAGAGTGAGAGAGAGAGAGAAACATCAATGATGAGAGAGAGAGAGAGAATCGTGGATCAGCTGCCTCCTGCACGCCCCCTACTGGGGGTCGAGCCCATCACCCAGGCATGTGCCCTTGACCGGGAATCTAACCCGGGACCCTTCAGTCCCCAGGCCAACGCTCTATCCCCTGAGCCACACCAGCCAGGGCAATGAGAAAAGTCTATACAGTGGGGCCTTGACTTACAGTTTAATTCGTTCCGAGACCAAGCTCGTTAAGGAGCTTGTTAACTCAAATTACTCTATCAACTCAATGCAAAAAATCAGCCGAGAGACAGCTGGTATCTCAAAAAACTCGTTAGTCAAGACACTTGTAAGTCAAGGCCCCACTGTATTGGTAATACTTTCCTTGTGATTCTTAAACCTAGAATCAATGGACGAAAGGATAGCTCCATTTTGAAGGCTTTTTCCATCTTTTGCAAATATTCCTCCCGCAAGGCCATGTCTACCTCCTCCAGCAGCCTCCTCGGAGGGGGAGCACGTCACCCCGGCCCCGGCCCCCGAGCTGACCCCACGGCCGGGCTCCGGAAGACGGCAGCGGGCGTACTGTCGGGGGGTGGCCTGAGTCCTGCTCTCTGTGTGATTTCAGAAAAGGGCATTCGATTCGAGAAGCTGAGCCTGATTTCCTGTAAGAACATCATTTCTCTAATGGACGTATCCTCCCCAGCGCGCGGGCAGAATAGACGCTAAGGTCTCTGTACGGGGCAGACCTTCCCAGAAGGTGGCCCGGACCGGCAGGGCGGTCTTTTTTCTTTTTAAAAAAAAAATATTTTCATTGATTTCAGAGAGGAAGGGAGAGGGAGCGAGAGATAGAAACCACTTCCCTCAAAGCCAAGAATCTGTGTTCCCCAGGTCCCCCACGCCAGCCCACTGCCCTCCCCACTGTAGCCCCAGGCGGGGGGTCCCCCGAGGGGCCCCAGGGGAAACACACTCGCGTTTTCCTTCACGGGCTCGGCACAGACCAGTGGCAACGGGAAGCTGGAGTTCGATGAATTCAAAGTGTTCTGGGAGAAGCTGAAGACGTGGACGGTATGTACCCTGGGGCGTGCGTGGCCTCAGGGGGCCCTACAAGCCCATAGCAGAGGGGACTCTATATTTTTAATACATTTTTATTGGTTTCAGAGAGGAAGGGAGAGGGAGAGAGAAACATCATGGTGA
>NW_005871890.1:193884-196190 GCF_000147115.1 Myotis lucifugus
ACACAGAGATGCACACAGACACACACAGACACACACAGACACACACAGACGCACACACAGGCACACACACAGACACACACACAGACACACACACAGACGCACACACTGCCCACTGCATTCAGTCCGTGTCTGGGAGCTCCCGTCAGCAGCTCCCTCAGCTGCCAGCCCTCGGGACTCAGCCCCGTCTCGCTGCCCGTCCCGCAGGCTTCCAGCTGAGCCGCCACCTCCTGCAGCTGGTGGTGCTCCGCTACGCGGACCAGGACCTGCAGCTGGGCTTCGACGACTTCCTCAACTGCCTGGTGCGGCTGGAGAACGCCAGCCGTGAGTGTCCAATGTCCTGCGCGTGTCCTCGGCCACCTCCCGGGACCAGGGACAGACAACCTGCCGAAAAGTAGGGCCAAGACCGGGACCTCCTGGTTCATAGGTCAACGCTCAGCCACTGAGCCAGGCCGGCCGGGCCTTCCGTTGTATTTCTCGAGGTCCCAGGTGGCTGTCGGGGCAGCCAGGGGCGACTGGCTGGACCCCTGGGACTAAGAGGGAAACAGAGGCCGAGAGCAGCCACTCTCTTGGGTGCTTGGGAGACGTAGCACCCACAGGGCTCCCCCCTCTCATAAGGGACTCAGGCTTTCAAGACTCACGCAAAACCCCACGTGCCTGCGCTTTCACCCTGGGGGGAGGGGCATGGGTTGCCAGGGGTCTTGGCTCCCAAACAGCTAGGATCAGGCGATGTTTGGGGCCCAGGAGCCGGCTGGATATTGTCGATGACAGACAACACATGCCACCCGGGGGGAAGGCCAGAGTCACCTGAAGCCAGAAGGCGTCATCGACCCCTGAGAGAAAAATTCCCACAGTCACCGCTAACTAACTGCCTGTGGAAGGTGGAATTCGACAAATGATGGAGTTGGATATTTTTTATTTTCATTGTATCCTATAGTACTAGGGGCGGCGTGCTCAGCCTGTTGAAGGACCCGTCCCCCGCAAGGATGCCTTTCTCCGGTCTCTCTCCCATCAGGCGTGTTCCAGGCTCTCAGCACGAAGAAACAAGGAGTTCATTCATCTCAACATAAACGAGGTGAGGCCCAGCCAGACCTCCCGCTCAGGGACCCAGTCAGAGCCGGGCCCACGGTCCATAAACGTTTGCATGATGGCATGTGAGGGTTAAACGTGTAGCTTTGGGGCAAAACAGCAACGCACATGGCTACTCTGTTTATGTCCTGTGCACTTAGCAGTCCATATGATTGCTACAACAGTCCTCCGAGCTCAGGGCGAATAGCCTACCCATTTTGCAGAAGTGGAAACTGAGGCATAGAGAGATTCCTCCCCGGGAGCAGAGCGAGCTAGCAAGCCCCGCCTCCTTCTCCTTCTCTTCCTTCGGCCGCGTGGGCTCCTCAGCCTGCCTTCCAGGCTCCGACTCGCTCACGCCCCCTTGCTCATGTCATCCCAGGGGTCTTGTGATTCCTGGCGTGTGAGTGTGTGTGTGTGTGTGTGTGTGTGTGTGTGTCTGTGCACGCGTACGTGCGCACGTAGGAAGGTATGCACGCGTGCAAACTCCTCAAAAACCCTGAGAAATGGACAATTTTTACCAGCGACATGGGCTGATGACAGCACAAATGATGGAGGGAGGGGCATGAAGCGGGTCCGAGGCTTGGAAGAGGCCCCGAGGTGTGGATCGTCCCCTCCCAGCTGCCCAGTGTGGTCCCTCAGCCAGCGGCGTGGGCGCCACCTAGGGGAGGCGGCTAGAAATGCAGGGTGACTAGAGGCAGCAACACCGTCATACCCTTCAAAGCCGCTGAGCGTCTGACCTCAAAGGCTCCATCCACATGGACCTGAGCTGACTCAGACAGGCACCAGGGCCTCTGGGACATGCAAAGCCCCGAAAACCGACGTTCTTGCATGTTGCCCGTCGAGGCAGACGGCCGTGTCTGCAGGCAGGATGACCAGAGGGCGGAGCTCAGGGCCTGAGCCAACGGGCCACTCCTGAGGCGGATGGGGAGGTGGAGGGTTCACCCTCATCTCTCTCTCTCTCTCTTCTCTTTCTTCCCAGTTCATCAACCTGACAATGAACATCTGAGGCTTCCCCGAGGTGGCGCAGCCGGTCCATTTGGGATCGGACTCTCTCCCCACCCGCTGTCGCTGTCGCTGTCGCACCCTCTCCGCCCCCACAGCCCCCACGCCGCCTGGTCTGGGAAGACTGAAGTGGCCTCGCTGTGCTGTCCGATTCTAGGCTGCTTCTCTGTGACACCACTTCCCTGGCATGGCGGTGCCACCACCGGTGCCTGACGCCCGGCCCAGGCATCCCACCATTC
>NW_005871890.1:196290-201459 GCF_000147115.1 Myotis lucifugus
CTCCCCCTGTGATGAATTTCTCAGGGCCCAGTGTGCAGCACTGCTGGCTTTAGTGTAGCTTCAATCACGGTGTTCAGATATCCCATAGAGCCGGGCCGGCGTGGCTCAGTGGTTGAGCATCGACCTAGGAACCAGGAGGTCACGGCTCGATTCCCGGTCAGGGCACATGCCCGGGTTGCGGGCTCCATCCCCAGTGTGGGGCGTGCAGGAAGCAGCCGATCCATGATTCTCTCTCATCATGGATGCTTCTATCTCTCCCTCTCTCTTCCTCTCTGACATCAAGCAAAATATATACAAGATAAATATCCTGTAGAGAACACTGGTTTGATACATGTGGGTGTGGCCTGGGATGAGAAGTGGTCTCCATCATCGGGGTGTTTCCTTACTGGGGCAGACAGCAGGGGGTTGTGAGGGTCACCGGTGAGACTGGAGCGATGGGAGACGCCCTACCGCCGCCTCCGAGAGCTGGCGACTACGATGGCCTTGTCCAGTCCGGACAGTCGCTGTAGGCAAAGCTCTTCTCCCCAGGGGTCCAGACCCAGGCCGGACCCAATGACCTTCCTCATCGCCTCGGTGGGGAGGAGCCGGGCTCCGTCTCCCCTGACGCTGAGCAGGAAATCCCGCCCAACTGGGAATCATGAGAAATCAATGATAAGATATAGGCTCAGGCCCTGGCCGGTGTGGCTCAGTGGATAGAGAGCGTCAGCCTGCAAACTGAAAGGTCCCAGGTTCGATTCCAGTCAAGGGCATGTACCTTGGTTGCGGGCACATCCCCAGTAGGGGGTGTGCAGGAGGCAGCTGATCGATGTTTCTCTCTCATCGATGTTTCTGGCTCTCTATTCCTCTCCCTTCCTCTCTGTAAATAATCAATAAAATATATTTTTAAAAAAATAAAAAATATATATATATATATATATTTTATTGATTTCAGAGGAAGGGAGAGGAAGAAGGAGAGAAACATCAATGATGAGAGAGAATCATGGATCAACTGCCTCCCGCACGCTCCCTACTGGGGATGGAGCCTGTAACCCGGGCATGTGCCCTGACTGGGAATCCAACCGTGACCTCCTGGTTCACAGACTGATGCTCAACCACTGAGCCACGCCGGCCGGGCCACGTGGACGTTTAGTCAGACCCCTGTATTCAGTCGATTTACCTTCAGTTGCCCACCTGGACCTGGGCCTGCACAGATGCCTGTGGGGGTTTGGTCTAAGCACCTGGGTTTGGTGCCGAGCTCCAGGGCACCAGCGCTCGTGGCCCGGCTGGCAGGGCTGCCGGGGTCACCGTGCCAGCTCAGTTCACACGCCGGCTCCTCTGTGCTAACAAAGTGCCATTATCCCCAGAGCTGGGGCCGCCTGCCAAGTGCCAGTGTGAAGGCCTCGTGGGCTCGGCAGCTGTGAATTGGCAGCAGGCGGTGCCGGCTACCGATGCCCTGCCTGCCGGGGGCACTTTCCCAGCGCTGGCCTGCCCCCCTGAAAGGGGCGGGGCTGGGGGAGAGAAGGGGGAAAGGAAGAGGGAGAAAGAGAGGGGGCCCGGGAGGGGGAGGGGGAGAGAGACTCCCCTTGGACCTGAACGGCCCCTCCCCTCCGGTGGAAGGCGGCCTAGGGGTGATGCTCTCTCATCACTGTAGTCTGTCTGCTCACTGTCAGAAGAGGAAGAACCACCCTCCAGTTAGGCGACCGAACCACAAGGAACAAATGCGGGATCACTTGGCAGAAATGGCCTTGGATTCAGAGTCTGGAGGCCTGCGTTCCGGGCTCCGGGCGGGGATGCCTGCCAGCCAGCGGGGGGACCTCCACCGTCGCCCTGGCCCTGCCTGGCTGCCTGGCCCCATGCTCTGGGACTCCTGCTGTCACTGTGACCCTGAAGGCCCGGCGGGTGTGGCTGGGTCCCGTCTGGTTGGGCGGAGGGAGAGGCCGTGGGGGGGGTGGTCCGTCATGCATCCGATTCCCTCCTGGACGGAGGGCTCCCGGTTTGGAGGAGAATGGGACCATCCCCCGGGCCTCTCGGAAAGACGCCATCTCCCCCTCCTTTCAGCATCTCCACCTGCTCGGCGCCCTCGTCTTCTAAGCTCAGCACAACTCAGCTATTGCATGTGGGGCTGGCATTGCCTCTTGTCCCTCCCAGTTGACCGTTAAGGTCTAAAAGGATGGTCAGTAGCCCGGCCGGCGTTTGCTTAGCCCAGTGGTCGGCAAACTCATTCATCAACAGAGCCAAATATCAACAGTGCAACGATTGAAATTTCTTTTGAGAGCCAAATTTTTTAAACGTAAACTATATAGGTAGGTACATTGTTATTAACTTAATTAGGGTACTCCTAAGGCTTAGGAAGAGCCACACTCAAGGGGCCAAAGAGCCGCATGTGGCTCGCGAGCCGCAGTTTGCCGACCACAGGCTTAGCGGTTGAGCGTCGACCTAGGAACCAGGGGGTCAGGGTTCGATTCCCGATCAGAGTTGCTCAGTACCCCGTGTGGGGCGTGCAGGAGGCAACGAATCGATGCTTCTCTCACATCGGTATTTCTGTCTTTCCCTCTCTCTAAAAATCCATGGGAAAAATATCCTCGGGTGAGGATGAAAAATAACAAAATCAAATAAAAGCTAGAGGGACCTCGGGGGCTGGGAAATACCACAGGTGGCGTTTTCTTCCTCCGAGAACAATGGGCCCTGGGGTCCCCCCAACATGGGGTGCACACACCCTCCCAGCTCAGACCCAGCACCCGGGAGGATGGAGGTGGGCGGGGGAGGCAGCTGTCTGCCGGAGGCGCCGGAGCCTGCAGACGAGGAACATCTGTGTCCAATTATCGGCAGAACAGGGCACGTTGGAGAGCGTGCTGGCTCCCGCGTGCAGGGCAGAAGCAGCCGTGTGACTCAGCAGACCCCCTCCCCCCGATCCCAGCTCCCTCAGACCCACAGCCCCCCCCCCCCGGGTCCACCTATCACCTGGTCCCCCCAAGAAACAACCCCTCAGGGTCCCATTGCTCGGGCCTGGATTTTGACAAGACCTCCATCCGCGTGAGAAACCTGCAGCCAGGCCTGGCCTGCGTGGCTCAGTGGTTGGGGCATCGCCCGCCCTTCCATTTGGACACACAGACACATGGACAGATGGGTCTTTGGCCAAAGACCCCTCTGCAGGTTTCTGGAACCTTCCTCTCGGGAACTCTGCGAGCCCTTCGGCCTCCCTCGGGCCACATTCGCTCTCCTCCCCCAGCCAGGCTGCAGGCTGTTTGGGTGCCCCCCTCCCTGTGCCCTAGCCCAGCAACTGCCTCCAACCTCCTCCTCCAACCTCCTCTGGGGAATTCTGTGCCTATTTCTGGACCTTTCTCTGCGTGGTCCCCTCCAACAGGTTCCGGCCACCTTTTCCGCCCTGAACACATTCTTCTCCACCGGGCAAGCCTTCCCGTCGCACAGCCTGGCAGTGCCGAGGACAGGGAATCGGCAGGGGCCCCCACCTGGTCCCCTTCTCGGGGTCCCAGCCCTGCACAGTCTGTTGTCCAACGTCTGTACCTCATCGCTCTTTCACAGATGTATTTCCTCCAACTTCCTATCGTTCATAACAAGAGGGTAAGTCCCCGCCCAGTTACTCTATCGTGGGGAGCAGCAGAAATCCTGACTTAAAAAATATATATATTATTTTTAAAATATATTTTTATTGACTTCAGAGAGGAAGGAAGAGGGAGAGATAGAAACATCCATGATGAGAGAGAATCATGGATCAGCTGCCTCCTGCACGCCCCACACTGGGGACCGAGGCCGCAACCCAGGCATGTGCCCTGACTGGGCATCAAACCGTGACCTCCTGGTTCATGGGTTAACATTCAACCCCTGAGCCACGCCGGCCGGGCCATCTTGTTTACTTTTAATAATTTTCAACTATGAAATTGTTCACATGGTCATATGTTTATTCTCCCACCTCCACTACAATGTGAGGGTAGCAACAATGTCTGTAACACACACAACCAATCCCAGGGCCCAGCACCGGGCTGCAATATGAAGAAAAGCCCGGCCGGTGTGGCTCAGTGGATTGAGCATCGTCCCGTGCACCAAGAGGTTGCTGGTTCGATTCCCGGTCAGGGCACATGCCCGGGTTGTGGGCTCGATCCCCACTAAGGGGTGTGCAGGAGGCAGCCAATCCATGATTTCTCTCTCATCATCCATGTTTCTATCTCTCTCTCCTGCTCCCTTCCTCTCTCCCTAAAAAAAAAAATCAATAAAAACATATTTTAAAATATAGAGAGGAAAAAAGGACTATGAAGAAAAATATATGCTATTGCCACCCTGGGGCCAGATGTTAGCACGAATCAGTGGATGGAGACGAAATGCGGGGGTGTCGGGAGGCTGACGGCCGGCCGGGTGTGGCCAGGCTGGCACGGGCCTCCTCCCCAGCCCGCACTGTCCCTGTGACACAGGCTTTCCGCTGGGGCCTGGACATTTTCACAGGAGGGGCTGGCAGCAGCGAACGCTTGGCGTGCGGGTCCTGTGTCCAAGCAGCGGGCTAGGGTCCCCGCACTCCTCACCAGGGGCTGGAGCCTGAGCCTGAGCCTGAGCCTGAGCCTGAGCCTGAGCCCTCCAGGACAGAGCCCACCCTGTCTGGGGGGCCCGAGCCCCTCGACACCGCTTCCCACCAGCCTCCAGGGGGGACCGCGTCAGGACTGCGCACAGGGTGCCTCCTGAAGGGGTTTCACACTGGCCTGGCCTGGCTCAGTGGTTGAGCATCCACCTAGGAACCAGGAGGTCAGGGTTCGATTCCCAGTCAGGGCACAGGCCCGGGTTGCAGGCTTGATCCCCAGTGTGGGGCGTGCAGGAGGCAGCCGGTCCATGATTCTCTCTCATCGTTGATGTTTCTCTCTCCCTTCCTCTCTGAAATCAATCAAAATGTTTGTTTTTTAAAAGAGAGAGAGAGATTTCACGCTTTTACTAGTAACTGGTAAGAACCCGTTTCTCCTCCTCTGTGATCCGCAGACTCGTCCTCACAGGGGTCCTGGCCCCCGCAGGGGCCCAAGCAGACAGGCCGGGACTCTGAAATGGCTTTATTAAAGGCTATTAATAGAAAATAGAAAATACAACCCGGTTACAAGGAGTCAGTAAGAACGTTCCTCTTGGAAAACCGTGTATCAAAGAGGGAGAGGCTCCAAGAAAAGGAGGCCGCTCCGACCCTGCTCCGGGGGCCCG
>NW_005871891.1:0-22470 GCF_000147115.1 Myotis lucifugus
CCTTGACAATCCCCTGGCCTCCTTTATCCCCCAGTGTCTTATGTCAATTAGTTATGCTTATATGCATGCATACAAGTCCTTCGGTTGATCTCTTACCCCACTCCATCCTGCCCCCCAACCCTCCCTGGCCTTCCCGCTGCCGTGACTCAGGCCGAGGCGCGGACGGGCTGGGGAGCAGGGAGAGGTTGCAGGCGAAGGTTCGTGTGAGGAGACTGGTTTCTCTAATGACATTATACCCAGATTTTCCGATCTAAACAACCAGCTTCGGTTGTGACTTCCCGTCTCGGGAAGTTTCTGGGAAGTGATCTGTGATAGACATGGGTTTGGGAATGGGCCACCTGGACGCAGTGGGCCTTGCTTGGTCAGGAGCCTTCCCTCTGGGAATGCCAGAACCACGCTGTGGCCTGGAGGGACCAAGGGGTCAGTTCCATCCGCTGACCGTCCCTCCTGGGACTGTGCTGCCGGCCCCGCCCGCTTCGAGAGCACGCAGCCAGGCCTGGAGGCAGCCCTTACATGACCCTCGAAGCCCAAAGGAGGTGGGTGGTTCCAGCTCCCCTGGGAAAGCAGAAACCTCTCAAATGGAGACAAGATTTGCTTCCTCTTTGCTGTTAGAAAGAGTGAAACCCATCTCGCTCGCATGCCAAGTTCAAAGCCTGTCTGGTACCATCCTGCAAGGTACCATGCGGATGGAGGCAAGGCAGAGACAGAGGGGAAATGACAGGTGGGCCCTCGGAGACTCGCTCACTGAGTTCCCTGAGGAGGGCCTGGCTTAAGGGGGCAGGAATCACCTTGAACAAGTCTCGGACTGGGCAGGACCGCTGGAGGATCAGGGCCTGGCAGCCCCTCGAAGGTGGCGTGTCCGCTGGGTGAGCACCCCCCACAGCCCCGGTTCCCCAGGAGGACCGAGGAGGTCTGCCAGGTGCAACCCCTCCTCCCCTACGGGCCGCCCTTTCTGTAGCTGCTTTCCCTCTCTCCCCTGCTTTTTCCACACCGAGTCTCTCTGGGTGATTTTCCCAGCTCTTCGCCTGCTTCTATGTGGCGTTGGCAGAACAAGCAGCCTCGGAGACAGAAGGCTGACTCCGTGTGCGTGTGTGTGTGTGTGTGTGTGTGTGTGTGTGTGTGTGTGTGTGTTGGGGCAGAGGTGGGTGGTGGGTGTGGCATAAGGAGGAGGAGGAGGAGTCCGTAGCCCTGAGCCGAGCAGTCCTGGCGGCTTCTCCAAACACTGTCGGGAATGTCCCAGGGCTAATGGGAGCCAGGAAGGCTGCAGACTAGAGGGGACCAAGTGCCACCAACCCTCTTTCTTCATAATTCATCTGGGCTTTCGAGAGGAGCAGGAATAAGCTATAGATTCCCTTCCCGAAAGGCCCAGCTGGTAGCCCCGCCCAAGCCCCTGGGGTGTGGGCAGACACGGGGGCACAGAGCCAGCCTGGCAGATTTGGGGTACGATGTTCCGTGGCCCCGAGGCAGGGCTGAGTGCAGGCAGCCTCTCCTCTCTTGCCAAGGAGCTCTCTCCCAGGGGATCAGCAGGCTTCCTGCCACCCCTTCTGGCTGCTGTGGGAGCCAGAACCCCACCCTGGCTGCCGGCCAGCCTGTGTCGGGAGCCAGTGCTCCCTGGGACCCGCAGACACACCGCCATGGCCTCGGGCAGGGGAGGGAGGCAGGGGAGGGAGGCAGAGGCCTCTGGGAGGGCCTGGTGCCACCAGCTGGGAAGTATGGCCCCAAAGTCAGCCAGCTCCATGCTGGGGAGATACCTCTGGCCTGAGGCTGGGCGGACAGGGTGTGGGGTGGGGGTCTCCTCTCTCTCACACTCTCTCCATCCTGAAGACAGGGATGCATGACGCTATTTAACCTGGACGAAGAGGATGGTCCGGGGTGCAGTGGGCTCAGCCTGGGCAGATGCCTGCTGGAGGGGCCAAGGCTAAGCTAAGGGCTGGAAATGCCGGGCGGAGGGTAGCAGGGGCCGGGGGGGTGTGGCCGGGCGGCAGGGGTGGGAGTGCGGCTGAGACTGGAGGCGCAGGCTCTGTGCTGACAGGTCCAGCGGGATGGGAAGGAGCTGGTGTGTGTCTCCAAGTCTTTTGTGTTTGTTTGTTTGTTTTGTTAATCCTGACCGGGGCATATTTTTTCCATTGATTATAGAGAGAGTGGAAGGGAGAGGGGAAGGGGAAGAGAGAGAGAAACATCGATGTGAGAGAGCCACATCCATTGGTGGCCTCCCACACGAGCCCTGACCGGAGTGGGGGTATCTGCCACCCAACCCTTGACTGGGAATTGAACCGGAGACCCTGAGGTGTGTGGGCTGATGCTCAAACCACTGAGCAACACGGGCCAGGGCTCTCCAAGTCTTCATGGAAGAGATGTCTGTACAGCTGCGGGGGACTCTAGGTCCCCTCATTCTAGAGATGCAGAATCAGGTGAGGCCCACGGAGGCTCAGTGACCTGCCAAAGGCCTTGCAGTTACTGGTCAGTGGAGCCCAGACTCAAATCCATTGTTCTTTCATTTGACCACTGCCCCTTCTTTTTCTCCTCGACCTTCTCTCAAGGCCCCGCAGCCAGGAGACCCCCAGCATGAAGGGAAGAAGGCCAGCAGCCCCGGCGGGGAACAGCAATTCTATCATGGCCGGGAGGGGAGGCAGAAATAGAGTCCCTGGTGAGGAAGGCAAACAGAGCCGGTGTTCCCGAGGGGGGCTCTCTAGATCCAGCAGAACCCGTAGAATGGGGCCATTCAAAGGGGCCCCGTGACTAACCAACGCTATGTAGTCTGCACTTGTCTAGCCCTTGTCCCTCCCTGCACTCTGCTAAGTAAACAAACACAGCACTCAGGCAGCTCTCTGCTGGCAAACACCCCCGACTTAGCAACTGCCCCTGGGATAAATAAACACTCACACACTGCACGCTTACACACACTCACTCACATGGGCGCCTGGTGCTCCCTGACGTCCACGGAGCCCCCGCCGGGCCCCAGCCGCAAACATGCAGGCTACAGTTAACAGTTAACACTGGGACTCAGACTGCCCCCTTCTGCCAGGGTGCCGGGGCGATCCGGGACCTCAGAAGCACATAGACCAGACCCCGGGCTCCGGGCTTGATCCTGCAGGCCACAAGCCTGTGCAGGTGGGAGGTCTCTTCTAAGAACCGTGAGGTTGGCCCCGAGGCAACACGGGAACTTTCAGGAAATAAGGGGACCTTCAGGATGATCCAGTAACTAGTTCAGCAAACAGAAGCCCTGGGAGAGGAGGTGACTTGCTCGAGATCTTGAGAGTGGGCCTTGTAGAGGCAGCATCAGAACTCTTTATATATAAATGTTATTGATTTCAGAGAGGAAGGGAGAAGGAGATAGAAACATCGATGATGAGAGAGAATCAGTGATCAGCTGCTTCCTGCATGCCCCACACTGGAGATCGAGCCTGGGTGTGTGGCCTGACCGGGAATGGAACTGTGACCTCCTGGTTCATAGGTCGACGCTCAACCACTGAGCCACACCGGCCCGGCAGCATTAGGACTCTTGGCATGAACTCTCTCCACTTCCCCACCAAAGGCCTTCCCCTGCCAGTCTTTGGATTATGGTCACTAGCTGTGGCCCCTATGGTCAGGATAATATAAAGGGGACGCGCACCGTCCAGTTGACAGAATCTCAAGAAATGACAGTTAGGTAGTCAATTCTCTTGCCGAGTCCTGGATGGCGTTCTGAACAAGGTCTAGGTGACAAAGAGGAGGAGACCTCTCACTTGGTGCCATGTGGCCTTGCCTTCTCCTTGGAGTTTCCCAGGAGCCACCTGACCTTCTTCTTGCAAAGGATGTCTCCCTGTGACATCCAGCTCACCACGAAGGAAGGAAGGAATGACCCCCTTCTTGACCCCACAGCAAGGATGGAGAGGGGATAGAGACAGGCAGAGGTGATGAGGTTTTGTGTCAAATGGCAGTAGCTGGCAGGGCTCCGCTCCTTGATCTCAAAGGAATGATGGTGGGAAGGGAGCTAGCAAGAGAACCTTGAGTCCAGTGAACTGCCGCGCGTCCAAAACGGAAACCATCCCCATTTCTTCCATATGCGCTGGAATATTTGCGAATTTAAGTTACCATTAATTTTCTTTACAAACCCAGAGATGTCACTAACAAGTCTGATTTTAAAATTGGGTGACCAGCGTTGATATTTGAGGTTTGCGGCTATAGGCGCTCGTGGTGTGTGGGAAAGGTCTGCCGCTTGTGTCTATAGACCAGTGGTTCTCAACCTTCCTAATGCCGAGACCCTTTAATATAGCTCCTCATGTTGTGGTGACCCCCAATTTCATTGTTACAAAGTGAACATAATTAAAGCATAGTGATTAATCACAAAAACAATATGTAATTATATATGTGTTTTCCGATGGTCTTAGGCGACCCCTGTGAAAGGGTTGTTCGACCCCCAAAGGGGTCGCGACCCACAGGTTGAGAACCGCTGCTATAGACGCTTATGGCGTACAAAGGGTTGGGATGAAATGCTGAGGCTCTGGGGATGAAGAAGGCATCACAACAGCTGTCCTACAAATGAGGATGGAAAGAGCATTTGAACCTTGAGTTTAAATTTCTAGAAAACTCTCTTATCTTCCCTTTTTTCTTTGCTCACTCCTTGGCTATTGTTGTGAGGTTTAGAACATGAGAATCTAACCATAACTGTCCGAATGTGCTAAATTACCAAGAAAGACATAGCAGCTTAACAGTGCAAATTAAGCCTGGTTGGGAGATGGCCACACTCCAGGATACATGACAAAGAGAGGTTTCTAGTTTACTGACAGATTTAGGGTAGAACCTGGATTTGAATTAGATTTCTACAGCTCACCAGCGAGGAGACCATAAGCAGATGATCTAACCTTTCTGAGCTCAGCCTCCTCTGAACTGAAGGTGGTGAAATCCACCTTCGAAGACTGTTATGCAAATCAAATCAAATCAGTACATTTGCTAGCTGCATGCCCGGCCCACAGGGCACCCCAGTGAATGCTAGTCGCCTCCCTTTCTCCTGAGTTCTGGTCTTGTGTGACCGTGTGTCACCCACAGCACGCTGCCCACTGAACGGTTCAATGCTTGGTTATTGAGAAATTGTTCCCCTGTTGATTCCCTTTGCACGAGGAGGGGGTTGACACCCCACCTTCTCCCTTCTAACTGTGACTTCCCACCCCAGGTTTACCTAACTCAACCTTGGCTCCCCCCCCTCTCCTGCGGGCCACGCCCCTCCCTTTGAGCTCTCCACTGCACAAGGATCTGGCCTGATCTGAGCTGCAACTCTGTTTTGAAGAAGTAAAAATGGAGGGATGGGGGGAGATAGGTATTTCCAAAAGATACAACTCTCCTCCTTGATGCTACATGAAAAATAGCAGGCCTTGCGGTCAGAAGACACCGGTTGGACACCCAACTCTTCACTGGTCTTTGTGACCGTAGCCCTGCTGAGCCTCGGTCTCCTCATCTGTAGAACGGGAATACAGAAGCTGTTTTATTTAGTTGTTGTGAAGATGAGACCTGAAGACACACACACACACACACACACACACACACACACGAATGTTTATAGCAAAGAGGACAGCGCTACATGAATCTTACTATTATTTTTTCCTCCTCCTGCTCCCCCAACACATCTCAAGTAAGGCCAGACCTGGGGAAAGGCAGCGTTATCCCAGCTGAGCAGAGAGGGCCACCTCGCCCTCTGCAAGCAGACAGCAGGAGTCCTCCTCTCTCCACCTGAGCTGGGGGAGGCAAGAGGTGAAGGGTGGATCCAAGAGCGCAGAGGGAGCCCCGGGCTGTCTCCTTGCTGATCTGTCTTTGGTGGGGGGAGTGCTCTTGGCACGGAGCAACCACTCCAAATGCCGAAGGTGAAATCCATCACCAGGGCCTGGGCCGAGATAAGACAGAGGACCATAAATCACAGCTCCCAGAGATAAAAAGGCAGCCTGGGGCCTCAAAAATGCGGCGCTCCTGCCAGCTGCCCACTCCTGCAACGATGCAAAGGAGAGGGCTGTGCTCGCCTGGGAAGGATCCCAGACCCTGAGCCCTTCCTGGAAAAGGAGGAGGAACCTCAGCCTTGAGCTCCTCTCTCCCTCTTAGCACAAGTCCCAGTCGGAGAGGAGAAGCCGGCGTTTCCATTGAGTCCCTCTCAACAGCAAACTGTGATGTGAGGCCATCCGCTGGCCGCCGAGGTCAAGGGCAAAGGTTCTGGGGGTCGGGCAGCCTGGGCTCCGATCCTGGCCCTGGTACTTACTGTGTAATCTTCAACGACCTACCTAATCTCTATGAGCCACGGTTTCCAACAGGGAGAATCCTAATGCCTCTTCGTAGAACTGTTTTGAAGACTAACGATGATCGTTTTTGTAACGAGTCTGGCACATAAAGGGGTTTAGGTGAATAGCAGCTATAGTTGTATCTAAGATTGGTAGAGAATGGAAGGCCAACACCGCTCTCACTTCCTGTTTATCTCATTTGCATAGTCACCTTTTTATAATTCTCCAAATGATAATCCCCCAAATCGAATCTCAAGTCAGTCTCATTCGTTGAGCACTTTGAAGTGTGGATCTTGTCCCTGCCAAGTGTTTGTCGTGAGCATGACAGTATATACAGAACGCCTGCTCCCCTGTCCCCTCCACCCCCAAATGTAAGGGACCGTTAGATTAAGGGACCATTATGTCAAGTGCATGTCTGACTGGCGGAGCTTGCAACCATTACCAGGAGGAAATCTGACCACACTTAGGTCACAAAGGAAAGAAAATCGTTAACAGACACCTAGAGGCCTTAGGTAGGGCTCTGGGGAAGGAAGTGGCCAGGAGGGGACACAGGCAAGAGCCCCCCAGTCAGGTGGCTGCAATTGAGAGAGGACCTTCCTGTCCTTCGACGTCCTCTCAGCCTTATCTGTGTCATTCCCTCATTCATTCTTAATCAAGGCATACATATCTGCTTTGTACCTGGGTTAGGAGCCTGGCGGGAGAAGTTGGTATCTCGGTGCCTGATCTCAAGGTGCCTACAGTCTGATTCGAGAGGGAACCAACAAACTTGGGGTGCTTCGGGGAGTCGGGGAACCTGGTGGCGTCACTGCCTGAGCCTCTCCTGGAGTTAAGATGGGTTCGTGGGGGCCACGCAAGAACGGAAGGGCCCTGGAGGATAGACAGAAGCATGTGGATAGATGGACGGAGTCAGCAAAGGGGAGCCTTTCCGAGAATGTGCTGTGTGAGTGGGTCAGACTGACGGACGGTGCAAGACAGTGCTGGACCTATGAGGCGACATGTGTAAGGCCACTTCCTGCAAATGTATGGGTTCCGACGACTGGAATGTGTGTGGAAGTAAGATGGGCACTTCTCGTGGAGGGTGGGTGAGGGACGCGATGGCAAGGAAGATGGGAAGGGATGAGGCTGGGGATGGGGTGGGCACTGTTGGAATCATTTTCCTCCTGGTTGCTATCCTCCTGCTGTCCCCCCGGGCTGGGGGCCACATAGAAAGAGTCCCGTCCACTTAAACCCTGTCTGGGCCTGAAACCAACAGTAAGAGGCAGACAGCTGAGAAGATCCGGGAATGACAGAACATGAGTGGATACACAAATAGACAAGATTAATTATTCCCATTGTATACACAGCGGCTTTGCTAACACTCAGCCAATTAGAAAACTAATCTAAACAGCCACTGGCCTCCACATCTCTGCGGAGCGCTTTCAAACAGCTGTTCAGTGTGCACTTGCTGCCGGGCGAGCAAGTGCCCGGAGCCTGCTCCTGGGCCCGGTTCCCGCTTGAGTCCCGAGGGCTCCTTAAGAGCAAAGGATTGTGTGTCTCTTCTGTTCTCCGGACTCCCTCTAGGGTCCTGCTGCTCTTGGGTGCAATGCTCCTTCCGGTCACCACCTCCGAGAAGCCCTCCCAGTGCCCCCAGAAGGACCATTATGTTCTAGCATGTTCCGTGGTATATGACCATTTATCTGGGAGGCGTTTATAACGAAGGGAGTAAGAGCAAAGCCTCTGCAGTCTGGCAAATTCGAGTTCCAAACCTCATTGGTCGCCCAGCCAGAGTGTCAACCTAAGAACCAGGAGGTCACGGTTCGATTCCCGGTCAGGGCACATGCCCGGGTTGCGGGCTCTATCCCCAGTGAAGGGAGCGAAGAAGGCAGCAAATCAATGATTCTCATTCATCGTTGATGTTTCTCTCTCTCTCCCTCTCCCTTCCTCTCTGAAATCAATAAAAAATACATTTTAAGAAACATTCATAGATCACTCACTACTATGATCTCTCTCCTCACACCAAAAAAGAAGACAGCAATGGTACCTACTTAATAGAGATGAACAAGAGTGTGGATTTAAAAACCCTAGCACCATTCTTGCCGCACTGTAAGCCTTCGCTTTCTTTCTATCGTTGCCCTTCTTTTCTATAGTTGTTGATGCTGAGTCCCCTGAGGGCGGGAGACAATCTGACCCTGACTCAGGCCGGCTCCTAGAGGGTCCCTGGCCGTCCCTGTGTCCTGCTATTCACAGCCCCGTGGGACGCCCTCCCCGTGGGCGGGATCTGTGCCTTGCTTCTACTCAATAGAACATGGCCAAGTGATGAGATGTCGCTCCTGCCACTATATGACATGGTGGTGACTTCCGGCCTGCCAGCTGACCTCTCTGTGGCCTCTCCGCTTGCACACTTGGATGAGAAAGCTGCCACGGAGGAGAGGCCAACGAGGCGAGGAGCTGAGAGCAGCCTCCGGCTCCCAGCCAGCTGGGGAGGGAGGCCCTCGGTCCAGCGGCCCTCGAGGGCCTGAGTTCTGCTCAGTACCGCGTGGACTTGGAAGGAGATTGTTCCCAATGGAGCTTTAGATAAGGCCCAGCCTTGGTCAGACCCTGATTACAGCCTGGGAGACCGTGAGCAGGGGCCCTGGGCCAAGCTGCACCCAGACTCCCGGCCCCCAGAAACCATGAGATAATAAGCACGTGTTGTTTTAAGCCACTAAGTCTTATGGTAATTTGTTACCCAGAAATAGACGACTAATACAACTGCTTTGTCTTCCTAGCACAGCGCCTGGCCCAGAGCAGAGGCCAACTGGGAGTCGAGGGAATGGATGGACGACAAGGTCTGAGAATGGCTGGGCTGGGCTGAACCCCGAAGGAGGGCTGTTTCTCAGCTCAGCCCCCACTGCCTGTACCTTTTGTCCCTTTCTCTCCCTCGCTTAGAACCCCAAGCCCCTCCTCCCTTCTCCAGCCCTCAGAACCTTGCTCTGCTTCTGGTTCCTGCATTGAGTCGTTCTCACTGAATTTTATTTTCCTCCTTGACAAAAAGAAATCCAGCGCGCTCGCTCGCTCAGAGAGCTGACCCTGGTGCGTTGGAATAAATTCTGATGGAAAGCAGTCTTGTCCAGAAAGTCTCGTCCCCACCCCGCTCAGGAATGTGGTTGCTGCAGATATTAAAACAGACCTGCAGGCGTCTGCAGCGAGTGGGAGCCTGTGCCAGCAATGACCTCAGCCTGCACAGCAGGGCTTTTACCTATGAAAAGCCACGGCTCTGGGCTCCATCACAGCAGAGGCCTCCCTTCTCCAAACCCTTCCCTTTCTGTGCACCCCGTGCTGCTCCCCTAGTTTAATGCCTGGGCCGGAACCTCCCACCCAAGGCTGGTACCAAAAGTCAGGAGGGTAGTGCCATCGAGCCTCCTAGAGAGAAGGCGGTGGGTCCCTTTGTCCGAGTGGCCTTGGCCAAAGCACATGGGCCTCGTAGCTGGCTGGTAGCCCCCTTTTTCTCGCCTCTTCTCCCGAGTCCACCCCTCACCCCCAGACGGCCGAGAGGAATCCATTCAGATTGAGAGGTACCAGCCTTCACCCCCTCTGCAGGGGGGCACCCCCTCAGGGAAGGCCAGGACTCTGGGGGCAGAAACTGAGGCTGGGAAGGCTCCTCATTGCCTGGCCCAACTTCCAGCCTGGCCTTGGGTCTTGCCCCATGTGATTCAGCTCCTGTTGCTGTCGCTGAGTGTGTCTAAGAAGAAGCTGGAACTCTTGCCAATTATGGATTTCCCTCTTCTACGGAGAAGCTCCGAGACCTAGGAGAGTCCCAGCCATCGTCACTCCAGCCTCCACACCAACCGCCTAGGCCTGGATCAACCCCAGAAACATAGTCACACCTCGCAGGGGTTGGGCCCATTCCTGTGTGCAAAGGACTTCTCCACGTGCGACTTCTCACAGGAATCCTCCAGGACTTGGAGCCCCATTTAACAGATAAATACCTTGTGGCTGAGAGAGCCAGGTGTTTTCCCAGTGACTTGGTGAACAAGTGGTAGAATAGGAACCTAAACCACGGTCTGCGACTCATGGCCCCATACTCTTCCCACCAGTGCTCCCCCCCCGCCCCTCCCCCCACCAAGACAGCAAAGCTCATTCACCTCTCGCTTTGCATCTTAAGTGTATGGTGATCACTTGGTGTTGACATGTGCACACTATACTGTCCCATTCCTGCCCCTTTCACCTTGGTCTTCACCCAGACCAGTATCCGGAGAGCTAGATTGAGTGGCTTCATCCAGAGAAGCAAAGGACTGGCCACTGGCCCTCAAGACAAGAGATCCCGGGGTTTAGGTTCTGATTCTGCCACCGATGAGTAGGTCACCTCACTTTTCTAGGCATTATAACGCGAAAGTGATAAATTGGATGATATTTGAGGTCACGCCTACCGCTCCCTCTTGGTGGGTGGGAGGGGGGGAGCAGTTTCCATAATTATTGGGAAAATGACTTGGCCTCTTGCACGTTAACGCCATCAGGAGCGTGGGCTGGGACTGGGGAGCACTTAGCTAGCTCCTCCAAAGATGAGAACAGGATGCTGTGCCCCAATTCCACCCCAACAGTTCCCCCATTCCTGGCTCCTTCCACACCAGGTCCTTGTGATCTCTTTTGGGTAAGAATATAAGCTCCCACAGGCCTCTGTCCTTGATTCTCATTGACCAGTGAGTATTGCCCAACCCTGATACCACACCAGACAGGCCGGCACTTCCCTGATCTCACCGGATGTCTGTGAGCCCGAGCTGGGGGGACCAGGGGCGCTGCAGCTGCTCCCAGCTGTCCACCGAACAATGCCGATCCTGTCAGGTTCTGGCGGAGCCTGCTTTCAGAGGGTATTCGGGTTGCAGCATTAACTGGAGGCATCTCAGCTGCTTCCTGCTCCTTGGGTATCAGCACGGATTCCTAAGCAAAGACCATCCTTCCAGTTCTGCATCTGATCGTACCCCCAGATGCCGGGGACGGGGCGTGAAAGCATTTCACCACCTCCTCAGACTTCCTAGGCTGGAAGGCACCCTCGGATCGAGTGTGCCTGGGTCTCGAGGCAGGACTACAGCTCAGTCTCAGAAACCTTTGTGGCCTGAAAGTCACCTCTCTCGGTATGTAATGGCGCCAACAGGAGTCTCCTAACTGTCCTCCCCCGGTCAAGCCATTTGCACAGACGGCTTGTGCCACTTGCACTAATCTAAACCCTCCACTTCAGCAAGACACGTCCTACTGCCTGTGTCCTGAGCCCAGCTGTCCCCCAAGCTCAAATCCGCACCCCCGCCCCCCCGCCAGTTCCATTTCTACAGCAACCCTAGGCCTTCTCTTGGCTTCTCTTCTCCCCTGAGCTGCGGGGAGTGATATCATGAGACTCTCCCCAGTCTACTCATTCCCATGTGAGCGTTTCTCCAGCTTCCTGAACATGAGGTGCTTACATTTTTGCCAATGCACTTACCTTTGCAAATCGGGTCTGTCGGGTTGGTTCTCCTGCTCATGTCAGTACCTCTCCCACCTACCCCTTAAACCCGAGTTCCTCCAGGGCACAGACCAGCTCTCCACCTTCCTTCTACACTGCTGTTGGCGCATGCATTTCTGATTATTGATTCTCAGGAAGTTCCACCTGAGAGCTAACCATTCAAGCCCATTTCCTGTTTGTTTGGAGCCTGGGAATACGATAAGGCTTTGGCCAGCTGCCAGCAGACTGGCTGGGCCCCGAGGCCAATTTGGGGATCTGAAGGAGAAAATGACTTCTATTGCATAAATATTGTTTTAGAATACACCAGATGGAAACAGTGATCCTTGCTGCACCAGGCCCACTCTGACCCCCACCCTTGCACCAAGCATCCTGGCCTGTCAAGATTGCAGTACTAGCCTGGCCGGCGTGGCTCAGTGGTTGAGCGTTGACCTATGAACCAGGAGATCACGGTTCAATTCCCGTTCAGGGCACATGCCTAGGTTTGCGACCTTGATCCCAAGTGGGGGGCGCGCAGGAGGCAGCTGATCAATGATTCTCTCTCGTCACTGATGTTTCTATCTCTCTCTTCCTCTCTGAAATCAATAAAAATATATTTTAAAAAAGAAAGATTGAAGTACTTGTAAGACATTCCTGGGCGGAACATCATTATTCAGGGCCAGTCGGGCCCAGAGGCACATGGGAGAGAAGTGGCTGGGCAGGGCCACCCAGAGCACCGGCAAAGGAGAGACCTGAGCCAGGTGTTCGGCTCCACCCTCTGCTGCCGCCACAAACAGCCCGATTTCTTGAAGGCTTTTTCTGAGTTTAATGAAGGACAAGTTGGAGCCGTGACGGGGCGGCAGGGCAGCATTTGCTGAGCTGAGTTTATGGGGCACTTCCATTTTCTTAACGGCTCCCTCTTCACACATTCCTCTGCATTTTCCCGTTTTATTAATGTGGCATCTTTCCCAGGCCACTTTATGGAACCATGTGTGTTTCTACTTACGCCCCGATTGGGTCTGATCGTGTCTCTCCCAACGCAGAACCTTCAGATCTCTCCGAGGCCGCCCACACCCCTGCGTGTTGGTCGCTGTGGGGCTGGCTCATCTCTCAGCCGAACCCCAAGAGCTCCACTGTGTTGTCCACAACACTGGGCACTTTTCTGCCTGAGGGTCCCACCTTGCCTGGACCCCAAAGCATACAGCCCGTTTTGACTTCTCACCCAAATCTGAGATGACTTCTGGCTCTTGTCCCCCGAATTGGAATGCTCCAGGGGACGAAGAGGGAGATTTGCCACCACTGAAGACTGTCAGAGGAATGTGCCACCGCCCCAAGGCCTTGGCCCGGGAGGCGTCAACTATTGAGCAACAGTGTCCCCGAAAGCACACAGCTCCCCGGGGCTGCTCTCAGAGGCCTGGCGCGTGGTTTGGCCAGCCACTCCTTGGCGTGTTTATTAGAAAAGACACGTGTGTTCCTCTCAGGAACTCTGCTTGTAGCCTTTTGTGTCAGTTCCAAGAGCCACGCCTGAGGTTTGGAGCTGACTTACTCTCTTTGAGCTCAGTATTTTTGTGTGTGTGTGTGTTTTTCTTTTTCTTTTTTTTCTTTTTTCTTTTATTGATTTCAGAGAGGGAGGGAGAGGGAGAGAGAGATAGAAACATCAATGATGAGAGAGAATCACTGATCGGCTGCCTCCTGCACACCCCACACTGGAACCCGGGCATGTGCCCTGACCGGGAATTGAACCGTGACCTCCTGGTTCATAGGTCGATGCTCAACCACTGAGCCACACCGCCACACCGGCCGGGCTGAACTCAGTGTTGGCAGTGCTGCCCCAGTATCTGGAAGGTGGCTCCGTTTCACGTGGACACGAAGCAGCAGGCAGGGTGGCGGGCCTATGATCTTTGAAAACCTCCTCACCCTCTCCTCTTTTAGAGCTGCGGGTCTTCCTCTGTGCAATGAGGGAAAGTACATATTCAACAGGGTGGTGAGATTAAGTGAAGTAATGTCTGGAAGGGGCCTGGAATGCTGAAGGCACCCGGTGAGCGGGAGGGGTTTTTATTACAAGAGAGCGAGGGACCTCTTGTTGCGAATCTGCCTTTGTTCCCTCACCCTTGTCCGCCCTGGCCACCTCGGCTGCAACCAGCCCCTCCTGGGACGCCTGCAGACATCAGACTCCCGCTCTCTTCTCCAGGGCAAGCATCTCGAAGTCCTTGGGGAAACAGAGTTCTGGGATCGTTTTTCCTGCTGTCAGCAGGCTCTGGAAGAGGCATTAGCCCCACGAGGCTTGATGGGGAGCGTTTTACAGGTACCGCTCATCTGGCTGGCAGATGGAGCTCTGCTGCGAGACACAGCCTGTCTTCCAGATGGGCGGTGCCTGGGCGCCCTGAGGCCGACTGGCCTCTCGGCCTGGAGCCCGTGTGGGGTGAACTCAGGGGTCTGTCGCCTCCTTCCAAAACCCTGGAGTCCTTGAGCCAAATGAGGAGGAGCCGAATGTATCTGTGTCCCCTCAAACCTACATTCCAGCAATTGGCTGACCATCCTTCCATCCTCCCATCCTCTCCCCCACTCCACATCCCCTAGTGCACGCGCGCACACACACACGCGAGCGTGCATGCATACACACACGGACATGCATGCACACACACACACACACTGATATTTCTAGGGGAGAGAGGAGGGGAACACTGCATAACAGCAGAGGACACACTGGGTGTTTCCCCACCAGGTAAGAGCTTCATTCATTCTATGACATACATTCTTGAGAAGGTGAAACAGGATAAAGAGGGTGTCTGGCCCAGCCAGTGTGGCTCAGTGATTGAGTGTTGACCCATGGACAAGAGGTTGCCGATCAGGGCACATGCCTGGGTTGTGGGTTCAATCCCCAGTAGGGGGCGTGCAGGAGGCAGCCAATCAATGTTTCTCTCCCATGGAAGATTCTATCTCTCTAATCCTCTTCCTTACTCTCTAAAATCAATGAAAGCATATTTTTTTAAAAAGAGAGTGTCTTAACTTAGGACACCCCCTCAACATTTGGGCATTTCCCCCTAAAGGAAGGTGGAGGGAGGTAGTTTGGCCAGTGGCTGAGTTTTCCTCCCGGCTGACATCACACTGGGGAGCAGCAGCCACAGTTCTGCACCCCAGAGCCCATCTCCCCCTCTGTGGAATGGGAGGTGCCTGGCCCACTAGCGGCTACTGCCCAACCCTATTTGAGTTGGGCTTACTTGGGACTTTTATGCTAAAATGCTCCCTCCCTCATCACTTCCAATCAAAATGCTTTTGGTTGCAAGAGACAGAAATCCTCACATATAAAAAGTGAGTATAGAGACAGCTATGGAGGGACAAAGAGATCTATAATAATAAAAGCGTAATATGCTAATTAGACCGGACATCCTTCCAGACGACCTTCCAGACAAAGCCTGGGCTGTGAGGGAAGCCCGGGTCCCCAGTGCCCTGCCAGCTGCCAGAGGGAAGCCCAGGTCCTGGGTGCCAGAGGGAAGCCGGTGCCGGCAGCTGGGGGAAGCAAGGCCTACTCTTGCACGAATTTTGTGCATCGGGTCTCTAGTTTCAAATAAATGAAGTGCCAGGCCTCGTAGTTGTCTCTCTGAGGCGGAGCGAGTCGCCTGCCTTGGCTTTGGTCTGTACCTCATTTGGGGTTGCCTATGGTTTCATCGTACGACCCTAACTCAAGTTCTCCTTGAATATGAAGTTTGAGGCTAGCTCCCTGCAACTAAATGAGTAAAGAGCCTGTGCTTTTTTGAACCCTTAAGGGAGGAAAACGGAAAGGCTGTTGTCTAGCTGAGACACTGGCTGGCCTTGAACACCTACTCAGGGTTGAATTAGCTGTGGCCGAGGAGTGGAACACGTGGTAGGAAACACATTTAAGGCAGCAGGGGCTACACGTGAAAAAACAGGTTCTCTGAGAAGCAAACACATTCCTCCCGAGGGGTAGCCAATCCCCACACATGGTTACAGGTTCATCGACAGATAGGTAACGTTCACCCCAGGGACCCCCTCTATCTCCACAGAAGCTGGGGTGGCAGGAGCTCCCCTGAGGCACTGCCACCCGCACAGCACTCTGGGACGTGGTGAGATTTCTTCAAAGAGCACAGGTGTTGTTGCCCTTGGGAATGGCGCTGACCTGTGAGTCAGGAGTTCTGTTTCTGATTCCAGCTCTGCTGCTACCCCACCGAAGGGCCTCGGGAAAATGGCTTTCACCCTGTGGGTCTCAGATTGTCCATAAGTTACAAAAATTAATAAATAATCACAATCAATAAAGTGTTGAGTTAAATCATCTCTAAGGACTTTTCCAACCTCTTAGAGTTCCCTAAGCTCATCTCCTTGCCCACCTGCCCAGAGAAGTTTCCCAGAAATGCATAGAACACAGCTCTTTGGCCCATGACTTTTGTGGGGTCTCTGCCCGCCACCTCGCTCCCAGGACAAACCACCCATCCCTGAGGATTTGGCCCTGACCGAGGCTTCCAGCCGGGCCCTGCGGCCATCAAGGAGTCCAGGCGGCACCTTCCTAGGGGGAGGGGGCCAGGAATCCCACTTCAAGGAGCACATTTATTTCTGAGCTTCCTGGAGGCTGAGGACGGGGCCTGAGCAGGCAGCCTGAGCACCAGGGACTCGTCCAACTGGGGGGTTTTCCTGCTGGGCCATCAGGGCCTGTGAGGCCGGGAGAAGCTAAAGAGAGGGGTCGGCGAGAGCCTCAGAGGGTCAAGAATAATCTGCCGAATGGAGCTGGAGAGGGAGAGCAGAGGATGGGGGTCCTCAGGGGAAGATGCAGGACCAGGGGACATTGCTCGCGTCTTTTGGCAGGAAATGAACGACATTCAGAGACGATGCACAAGGCCACAGTTAAGCAGCACCTGTTTGCTTTGGAGCCGGTGGCCCGGGCCCATGGCATCTGAGGCTGAGCCCGGCTCTGGGCTTCCCAGGGGAGGAAAGCCAGTGCATTGAGATCCACTCGAGTGTTGAAAGAAGCACTGGTCCTAAGTGGGGGGAGAGGAGGAAGGTGCCCTCAGCTTCCTTTGCTCTTTCTCAGCCCCCAATGGTCTGTTACACCTCCTCCTCCTCCCATCCTCCCCCAAGCCGTCCCCCCGTCCACCCCCATCAACTCAACCCCGGGCAGATGGCTGCAAATTCTGCAGGGGCCTCTGAGCATTCCCTTGGCGGAGAGCCACATTCCAGAGCAGCATATGTTTCATCTCAAGCCCCGCAAGGTTTGCCCTTCCAAGTGGAGCCAAAGAGAAAAGTTTGGCTCAGGCTGCACATTTCTTAGGAGAGGTGGGGGTGGGGAGGGGCCGCTGGGGAGGTCGGAGCTGTTTGTGCTGAGGATCCTCGAAGGGAGGGCAAAGCTGGGTCCGAGATCTGGGACACCTTCATGCCCAACTCAAAACTCCTCGGGGCACCCACCCGGGAGGAGAGGGAGCGAGCAGAGGCGCCGCCTGTCGCCCTCCTCCCGCGGCCTCTCACGCCGCCCACCTGGTCCTCCAACCCCCAGGTCTCGCGTCTACACCTTTGCCTGAACCCGCGCCTCCTGAACTGATGCTGCACAGCCCAGGGCGGCGCAGCGTGGGGAGGAACCCCAGGGCGACCCCGGATCTCTCTCTGCCCCTTAACAAAAGCCTGGACCTCATCTCTCCTTGCGTCCATCTCTCCTCCGTCCAAGCCTGGGAGAGGGAAAGAGACGGGAGGAGGCCAGCAGGGAAGAATGAGGAGCAAGAGGTAGAGGTCAGGTGGGGCAGGAGCATAGGAAGGGGTTTCTGCCCGGCCGGTGTGGCTCAGTGGTTGAGCGTTGACCTATGAACCAGGAGCTCATGGTTCAATTCCCGGTCAGGGCATGTGCCTGGGTTGCGGGCTCAATCCCCAGTGTGGGGCATGCAGGAGGCAGCCGATCAATGCTTCTCTCTCATCATTGATGTTTCTCTCTCTCCCTCTCCCATCCTCTCTGAAATCAATAAAAATATTTTTTTTAAAAAAAGAGGGGGACTTCAGAAGGGTCTAGGGCTGGAGAGAGAGGGGTGGGTCTCCCCTCTGGTGGGCAGACCGGGGAGGGGAGGGATGGGGGTACATGGTCCTCTGAGCTCTGCGCTCTGGTAAGCTGGGGGGTTCTGACAGCAACGTAAACTGTGGTGAGCTGAGTTTACCCAGCTCTACGCAGAGCCTGCAGTGTTTAATGTTCCCTTCCCTCTGAATTAGCTGACAGGCGCTGGACGCGGCCAGCCCCTGGCCGTCTTTTGGGGAGGCGAGGGTGGGGGGGAGGTAAGAAGAGGGCCGTGGGCAGAGCTGGGTCCCTGACCCCAACCCAGAGACTTGGGTGGGCGCTGGGGAGTCCGGCCGACACAGGCACAGAGTCCCCTGTCCAGGAGAAGGACCCTGAGCTACACGCCACCCTCCTCCCGCCTCCTCCGCGTGGGGCCCCGCCTGCCACGCACCCGCAGCCTCCAGCCCTCCACGCAGCCCGTTAGGTTTCCCAGGGGGCCCTCTTTATGAAACGCCTGCCTGGGGCCCACGGTCTCACACAGCCGTGCTCGTGCGAGTCGATGCCGAAGACGCACAAACCACAAAATAAATCAAGGAGACACCCGAGCTCAGCACCCAAGAACAAAATAAACGGGGCCTGGCCCGGTGCCCAGCACCACGTGCGGACGGACGGGCTTTGTGCTAAGGAAGGATGAATGGGTTGAAATATTGGGGGGAAATAGCTTTATTTCCCTTCAATCCAGGGAGGTTCCTGGGAAGAAACTGAATTCTGAAAGGCTGTTGAAATGACATGGAGGAGGGGAAGTCTGGATGGAAGGCCAATTCGGGGAGAGGAATGGACAGAAACACAGAGTAGGGGGTAAGAACCCCACACAGGGGGCGCGTCCAGAAATGAGTACCCGGGGAATGGGTCAGGAGCCCGAGGAGGTATGGAAGGACAGAGAGCCAGAAGCTTATCCCAGAATGCAGCAGGGCCTGGCTGGCGTGGCTCAGTGGATTGGGCGTCATCCCACGGACCTAGAGGTCCCAGGTTCGATTCCCGGTCAGGGCACATGCCCAAGTTGCAGCTTGATTCCCAGTTTGGGGGTGTGCAGGAGGCAGTCGATCAACGATTCTCTCATCAGTGGTGTTTCTCTCTCTCCCTTCCTCTCTATCTAAAAACCAATAAAACAAATTTTTAAAAAAAAGAATGCAGCTGGGTTTGGAGTCCTGGGCTGGCATTGCCCCTCCCCATCTCACATGCAGAGAATTTGAGGTCACCCTGGACCACTAGGGCGAGGGGAGGTGGACATATAGTGGGGAGGAGAAGGGGCTTACGACACCAAGAACCTGGAGCTCCGGCCAGGGAGAGGGAGGGGGGTTGTGGCCATGTTGTAAGCATGTACCAGATCATGGCAAGGTGTGCGAGCAGCCACGGTGAGTAAGGTTAAAGGGGAGAAAGCAGGAGGCGTTCACTGCTTGGGAGCAAGGGAGGGGACGGGAGGAGTTTGCAGGTGCAGGTGAGGGCAATGGCGGTGGGTGGGGAGGCGTGTCACCGTGACCACTGCCGGAGAGTCGTGCGATAGTCTCATTTAGCTCAGACTCCTGGGTCTCAAGTCCTCCTAAAAGCAAGGAGAAGCCCGGCCAGCATGGCTCAGTGGTTGAGTGTCAAACTATGAACCAGGAGGTCATGGTTCCATTCCAGATCAGGGCATATGCCCGGGTTGTGGGCTCCATCCCCACTAGGGGGCGTGCGGGAGGCAGCCAATCAGTGACTCTCTCATCAATGATGTTCCTATCTCCCTCTCCTTTCCTCTCTGAAATCAATTTAAAAAAATGTTTAAAAATAAAATAAAAGCAAGGAGAGTATACTAGTAGCTTCAGGTGGGCTTCAAGGAGCTCCTAGGAAGCCAGCCACGGGCAGGGAGAGGAGGGGGCCGGGGGGGGCGGGGGGAGGAGGAAGCTCGAAGCAGCAGGGCTCTCCCTTGTCAACCCGCACAGCTCAGCATTATCTGTCGAATTTGTTCATGCTTTTGTGTAAAATTTCCTTGAAAGAAAGCCTCACCACTGTAAGCCCGTAAAACAAGGGTTTGAAAACCACCAAGGCAGTGGTTCTCAACCTTCCTAATGCCGCGACCCTTTAATACAGTTCCTCATGTTGTGGTGACCCCCAGCCATAAAATTATTTTCGTTGCTACTTCATAACTGTAATGTTGCTACTGTTATGAATCGTCATGTCAATAGCTGATATGCAGGATGTATTTAGGCGACCCCTGTGAAAGGGTCGTTCGACCCCCAAAGGGGTCGCGACCCACAGGTTGAGAACCGCTGCGCTAAGGTGTAATTTCTCTCGGCGGGAGTCCCCACCGGCGTTAAGGACTGTGATTCCGCGAAGGAACAGGCGAGGAACACGTGGACCAACTCTCGGGCACCGTCCCCAAACTCCGATATTCTGGCCCACGGTCAGAGCATTTGTTCTCATGTTGTTGTTGTTCAGAAAAAGCATGACCAGCATGAGTATTTGCAACTCTCCCCTCTTCTCGGGAATACGAGAAACGTCCCTGATTCCCCTGTCCCTCCAGCCTGGGCCGTGGCAGGCGTCGCAAGTCAATAATAACGCTCAGGAGAGCCCTGACTGGTTTGGCTCAGTGGATAGAGCGTCGGCCTATGGACTCAAGGGTCCCAGGTTCGATTCTGGTCAAGGGCATGTACCTGGGTTGCGGGCACATAGCCGGTGGGGAGTGTGCAGGAGGCAGCTGATCGATGTTTCTCTCTCATCGATGTTTCTAACTCTCTATCCTTCTCCCTTCCTCTCTGTAAAAAAATCAATAAAAAATATATTTATAAAAAAATAACGCGCAGGAGAGCAATAAGAACAGCAGTAACAGCTCCGTCCCGGGAGCCGTCTTCACAGAGAGCACCAGGCAGCCAGCACCTAACAGCTGCACAGCTGGAGCCTCCCCGCTAGCCCAGATGTGTAGGTTGTCTGACTCCAGAAGCACGAGGCGAAAGGACCGAGGCCACCGCTGCCCATCCCCATGTCCTTCCTGGCTCCGGGCTCTGTGGGATGAGGGGCTGGCCCATATTTCCAACAGGAGACCAGCGCCGGCCTTCACTGGGGCGTTTGAGAGCTTCAGACTCGCCTGCTAGCTGCCTGGGCCCCGGGGAGGTATGGCCATTTCTCACACCTGGCACTCCATGGTCAAGGTTCAGGGACAGTTACCATATATGACTTTGAACTCGAGCTTCACATCGTCAGGCTACCCCCATCTGTTTATTCTCTACAGTTACGGAGAATGAGACTCGGGGAAAACGTGAAAAGGCTTTGAACTTGCTTAAAGGGGCAGCATACAAAGGGGCAGAGGCAGAACCGGATCCCAAACCCATAGCGGCTCGCTCGGGGGGCAGACGGCTCTCCTGCGGGAGGCGTTGGGCGTGGGGTGCAGGGGGGCGGAGGCGGGTAAGGCGTCTTGAGCGATTTGGGAAGGGGACACAGTAAATGGAACAAGACAAAAAGGATTTCAGTGGGAAGGTAGGTTGATGGTTTCCAACTTTTTAAATAAGCAGAACTGTCTTTTCAGAAGAAATCTGACTCGGATGCCCAAGGTATGAACCGGTCGAAGGAAGCGGCTCTGGCTGGGCGTGGAGAACAGGCCTCGCTGGTGCCTGCCTTCCTCCCCAGACTCAGAGAAGCACAGTGTCTGCCGGGCCACCCGGCTGGGGAGTGCTCGGCCAGGCTGAGCCGGCACAGGTGTGGCAGGAACTGGTGCTCCTACCCTTCCCACCTGCACTGACGATGCACATCCACCGCTTTGCTCCCCACGCGTGTCCAGCACCTAGCATGGCGTCGGGCTCTCAGAGGGCCCTGGGTGAGCGCCTGCAGAGTGAGCGAGTCCTCCATAACCGTCCCGTGCATCACCTCGGAGCATCGGTTTGCAAAGCGCTTTCGTGGGTGTTTTCTGTGTGAGTCCACTTTGGGGGACTGCCTTTGTGCCTCATCTCACACACCTGTCCCTCGGGGGTGGGGGCTGGGAAGGGGTGGCCAGCTGAGCATGGGCAGGTGTGGTCTCTCCCCTCTCTACCTCTGAGGGGCTCCAGATTCCGGAACCCAGGCTTCCTCTCAGAAGCCTCACCCCTGCCCTTACTTGGGCTCTGGGTACCATCCGGCCTAGAGACCCTCCTTCCGGCCTCCCCCGCACAAGCATTCTGGAGAGGTCGAGAGCGGAGTTCCAGCCGGAAGTGGAGGGTCCTGCAGGGCCCAGGGGTGGGGGAAGGCCTGTGTCATTTGTGAGGGTGAAGGGGCTCCACCCTGGCCCAGGCCCCACCCGCACATGCTCCCCATTCTCTGGAAAAAGATGGGTGCATTCACTGCTGCTCCTCCAGGACCTGCTCCCCGCACCCACCTTCTGCTCCCTGGTCTCCCCGCCTCCCCACCTCCCCACCTCGCTGCACAGGCCTGCCAAGTCTGGGACCTGAGACCAGGCCAGGTTCCCTATGGGGAGCCCAGGAGGGCGGAGCCAGGCCTGGCTGGGCCTCCAGGTTGGCCTGCCCTGGCCCCGGGTTTAATAAACTCCGAGAGAGGTTTTCAAAGGCCACTTGATCTTCCCCATCAGGCAGCCCCTGTCTCCCTTTCAGAGCCGCGGGACTGGAAAAAAAAAAACCGCTCAGTGAACAAGGCGGCCAGAGAAAGCTGAGCTGCGGGGCACCTTCTATGAATTTCTGATGAGCACACGGCCCTGCCGCCTGGGTCCCAGCCCGGTGCAGTCAGGGATGTTAGTTTAAGTCATTTCGCACGGTTACACTGGCTCTCTGAGAGCAGCTTGTCTCCAGCCTGGC
>NW_005871891.1:22995-25192 GCF_000147115.1 Myotis lucifugus
TCCCGGGCCAGGGGCAAGAGCCCCTGGTTTTACCCTTCAGGGGCCTATGAAGCTCCTTGGCCCTCTTTTAACCGGGGGAGGGCCCGGGCTTCCCCCCCCCGGGTTGGGGGGTGGGGGGGGGGGGCGGGCTGGGGGGAAGAGATGGGGTTTGGAGTTGTGGGGGGGGGGCTGTGGGCCTGCCCCCGGGGCCCAGGCCTGGCAGGTTGATGGTGGGGCCTCAGGAGAGGGGAGTGCTCCACAGCCATAGACTGAAAGTGGGCAGATGAGGAGCAGGCCCCCCTGAGGGCAGCTCTGCCCACACACGGGAGGGGGGCCCTGCTTCCCACCAGTCGAAGGCGCTCTCTGTCCTCCACACCCCACTTCTCTCCATCGTCCTGTCCCTCAGGGCAGCGTGAGTGCCCATTTCTGGTGTCCTCACCAGGATGGCGAGTCTTCGGCAGCGACTCCTGGGGACAGGAGAGCCATCAACAGCAGAGAGGCTCTTCCATGTTTAGACTGAACTCCTGCCAAAACAAACTATCCGGGCCAGTGTTTGGCTTAATGAGAGCTTCACCTTGACCTTTGGTCCTTCGGTGGTGACCTTTGACCTGGGACACCCCAAAGGCTTTGAGCCACCACTCCATTGACATTCCACACTGGGAGGGGAGCTGTCCACTCCCAGGGCACCTGTCAGCAATTAAAGGTCCCCTCCCCGGTGACCTGGGGCCCAGGGGCCCTCCCCTCTTAAATCCCAAGTAGCTCAGCTGTATGTGTCCCCACAACCTCCCACCCTTCCCTTCCCTGCCCTGCCTCTCTCTGCTTCCTCAGTCACATCCGTACCCCCTTGTTAATAACCCACTTCTTCAGGAAGTGGAGTTTGATCAGGAGCAGCAAGGCGAGCGGACAGAGTGCGCGTGGGAACGCAGGACCCAGGCCCAGCTCGGCCTCAGCCCTGATTTCTCTGTGACCCAGGCAGGCTCTCCCTTCCTCATCTCCTCGTGGCAGTGTGGACGGACCAACGTTCCTCAGAGTTTGATCCCCAGGTGCCAGCACTAGAACTCCCTGGATCTCCAGTTAAAAATGCAGGCTCAAGTGCCCAGCCCGAATCCACTGTCGCAGAGTTTCAAGGGGTAAGGGCTACCCTGCACTTCAGCAGGTGCCCAGGGGGAGTAATGCCCAGCCTGCATGTCAGCAGGTGCCCAGGGATAAGGTACAGCCTGATGTCAGCACATGCCCAGGGGCATCGGGACCACTAGGGGTGAGGCCCACTGACCTGGCCTGTTCCAAGCCTTTCTCTGAGCATCTGCCTATGTGCTCAGGTTGGACTTGCACGAGCTCTGTTTCAGGTGGATTTTCCAGGAAGCAGTTGATCTTTGCACAGGCTCCTTGGGAAGCACGGGGAGCAGCCCTGGTCACTGTGTGTTGAGATGTGAGAATTCTTTTACTTAAACAGAGCCTGGTCCCAGGTAAACCAGCTGCCTGGTGACTTTCTGTAGCTCTTAAGCCTGGCTATTACTGATCAAGCCTCCCCCTCCGATGAAGTCCATTTTCTCTTCATTTCCCATCAACCGAGAGTCCGCGAGAGCTGACCTCACCTGCAGTGACCGCTATGGAAACCCCAGAGGGCGAATTCCAATGACCCTTTGAGACCAGAGGTGGAAGGGATTCCAGGCTGGCCGGTGTCTCCTAACTCAGACCCTATTTGCCGGAAGTTTCCTTCCCAGGTGTCGGAAGTGGGTCAGAGGGGCCCAGGTGGAGAGCCCAGACTTGGGCTCGAATCTGTGCCAGACCTTCACAAGCTGAGTGTTGCTGGACCCCGAGACGTCTCTATCCTTATTTGCTGATAACCCTGCATCCCACAGCTGCAGAGAGGGTGGCGAAGACAGTGGACATAAAGGCCTTTTATAGCCATAGGGACTAACCAGTTGTCAGATATGGACAGTCGGGCAATGTTTAGGCAGACAGGCCTTGATACAACCCAGAGGAAAGAGCATTATGCTGAGCAAAATAAGCCAGTCAGATAAAGACAATAATCACATGATCTCACGCACATGTGGAATCTAATGAACAAAATAGATCCAGAGACATAGAAGCATGGAGCAGACTGTGGAATCTCAGAGGGAACATGGGGGAGGGTGGGTGGATGGGAAGAGACCAACCAAACTCGTATGCATATATGACATAACCCATGACACAGACAATAGGATGGTGGAGGCCT
>NW_005871891.1:26007-28404 GCF_000147115.1 Myotis lucifugus
CCTTCAGTGCCCCAGTGTTCACATGGGGTGGGTCCTTCAAGGGACCTCAAGGAAATTCTGTGTTTTCACGGGCTGGTCAACAGCCCACCACCACACTCATTTTAGTGGCTTTTTGTGGACTCAGTCTTTTCTTCCTGGCACCTGGGGCTTCTGAGCTGACCTTTGACCCATGCTAGTATGAGTGTTGTGGGAGCTCAATGTGTAGGGTATTCATGCCTCGTTGACTCAACAGTCCACTTGTGTGCCTGGCACTGCATTAGGCCCCTCAGGGGTTACAAAGATGAATAAGACCCCATCCTTCCCCAAAAGGTATTGATACTCCAGAGATGAAGGAAATCAGTATATTTTTGTTGTTGTTAATCCTCACTCAAGGATATTTTTCCCATTGATCTTTAGAGAGAGAGGAAGGGAGGATTAGAGACAGAGAGAAACATCGATGTGAGAGAGACACATGTGCCCGACCATGGCCGGGGATCAAGCCTGCCACCGAGTTAAATGCCTTTGACCGGAATTGAACCCACGACCCTCCAGTCGGCAGGCTGACTCTCTAACCACTGAGCAAACCAGCCAGGGCGAGTCCATTCTGAGACAAGCACTGCGCTAGGCACTTCCTCTGTGGTTGCAAAGCAGGGAGAGGGACCATCTGGTTTTCAGGCCCAGGTTCAACTGGTCCCACGGCCGGTGCTCTTTCCCTGACACCATAAACAGCCATCAGGTGAAGCCAAGTTTGACAACTGCCAAAGAAAGCCGCCTGCTCTCAGAGGACACAAGAAAGGGGGCTCCCGCTTCACACCCACCCCTGCTCCCCGCCCCCTTAATTGGAACCAAACTTCACCTTCCGGTTGGTTCCCTGTACCAGCAGGGAGGAGGCAGCACAGCCCATCCCAGCCAGGCCCAAGCGCCTGCAGGTGTCTGAGGAATGCTAATGGCCGGGGGCTGGGGGAGGGTCCGCACCAGGCTCCTCTGTGGCATTTGCTTCCCATTAGGCCCCCTTCCCGTCCTCGCCAGGCCCCTTCCCCCTTCAGCAACGTGCAGCTTTCATGAGCCAATTACCACGGCCAGGTCACTCGGCTTCTCTGAAGCCACCGGCACCGCTAACAAGACGCAGATGGGCTGGGCAGCCCCTGCTGTCCACCGCAGAGCAGGGCCTTTCTTTGCCCAAAGGACCCCAAGTAGATAGAAGGCCGTTGGATTGCCCAGTTTCAATATGTCCCCCCAGGAGGGGAGGGCCTCGGAGGGCAAGGTGGTTCTGAGTGCTCCTAGGAAGATGGGCGGGTGGCCTGCTCCTTCCCACGGCCGTGGAGTCAGTGGGTCTCAGGGATGGAGCAGGGGACCGAAAAGGAAGAACAAAGACTGGGTTTGAGTGAAGGCACAAAGCAGAAAGGATCCCTCACACCTTTAACTAACAGATAGGTATCCAGAGCCTAGGTAACTTAATTCAAAACAAACTGGGTTAAAACCTGCTTATAAACTAGTAAGGCAGGCTGGGATAGCATATTTTTCTTCTATTTCTTACATCTCCCTACCAGCCTCATCATATTCTACTTTGCCTCTTAAAATTCTACTCAGCCTGCAAGCCTCCAAGATACCTAAGTTTTCCCGGATAATCCTGGGCAAAAGTAACCCCTCCTTTCTTGCCAGTCCCTCATCACACTGCTTGTGTTTCCTTTGAACCAAGTTTCGCTAACACAGCTGAGTGTGGGTTTATTTTTGTGTGTCCGCAAACTCCCAATATTTCTTCAATCTGAGGATGAATGTCTTCTGTCACTTCTGGAAGATGGAACTTTGCCGTTCTCCCATTCTCTCTATTCTTCTCCTACCACACCTTGTAGGGGTGGTTTGGACCCTCTCATCCTACCTTCTATGCCTCTTAGCGTCTCTTTCGTATTTTCTCTCTCATCATGTTTCTGTGCTGCATTAGGGGTAATTTCCTCTGATCCATGTTTCAGTTCACTAATTCTCTGTTCAGCTTTGTCTAATCCACTGCTTGGCACACCCAGGGAGCTTTTATTTCAACAGCGATCTTTTTAATTTCTACAAAGCTCTATTTGGTTCTTTTCCTAAATTTGCCTGCTCCCTTTCTAAACATCCTATTCTTTCTTTACGGGGTTTTTTTCTTTTTCATATTTTTTAATCACTTTAAGCATAGCTGTTTTGAAGTCTCTTTCAAAACAGGTGGTTACGTTACGTTATTAGGATGCTAAACTAGTTTGATATGTTTGCTGACTTTCCCCAACAGCATATCATTCCCTCATATGGTTTGTAATTTTTTTTTTTATTGTTGGTACAACTTCAAAGAGGAGGGTATATTGTGCTTGTGAGAAGCTGTTGATCTGGGGAACATTCCTCCAGAATAGCCTTGCACTTCCTTCTCTTGATACCCCAGGAGTTAACTTG
>NW_005871891.1:29842-51147 GCF_000147115.1 Myotis lucifugus
GACTTGTTTATTGTCAGAGCAGCAGTGCGTCATATAAGGGAATTTCAAAGTGTCACTAATGGCAGCGGGCCAGTAAATAGCACCATATAAATCTGAAGGCTCTTCCACGCGGGCTGAGGGCTGTGGACCAGACACAGCAGAGGGGAAGGGGGGAAGGTGCCGCCAGCACAGGGCAGGGGTGCAGCTGAGCACCTACCTTCTCATTCAGCACAGGCAGAGGGAGAGGGTCTGCTAGCAGCACCTCCTCAGCTGTTGCCGCTGCTGCCCTGGTCTCCACTACCCTGTGGAGATTGGGGTGTTTGCTCTGTGATTGGGGGAAGGAAGGAAGGAGCCCTATGATGTCCTAGTCCCACCCCTGGTGACATTGTACTGCATGTCCCAAACCCCAAGACGCCCGACTTCCGACTGTGCTAGGGGAGAAAGTGCCCTCTTTCTGAGGAAAAACCTAAGGGTCTCATCTGAGGCAGGATCAACGGATTCTGCACACAGAATTGAAAGCCTTGTTCTCCGTTACACAGACACGTTCTGCTTCCAGGATCTTGGCAAGATCCTAGCTCCATGGGCCTCCTAGGGACCAAGCTAGGAGGGCCAGGAGGGAATAACATAGGACCAAAAGGAGCCTCTTCTCGTTCCGCATAACCCATGAGCCCCTACTGGGAGCAGGACCAGAAGATGGACCAGAGACGGGTGACCAATGCTAGGAGGGGGTGGTCCTTCCGTGCCCGCCCCAACTCCTCTCACGCACACATCCCTGCTGCCTGACCCTCACCCGTCCGCAGATTCAAGCTGGTGATTTATTTGGAGAAGGGAAAGCAAGAATGAAGGAGAAAGGAGGAAAGCATAAAGTGGGAAGTGAAAGGTGGGTAGGAAGAGAAGACGTGAGGTCGGAGTGGCAGTCACCTGCTCACAAGTGGGTGCTCCAGGCGGCGTCCTCTTGCCAGACCTCCAAGCCCTGCCCTAGCGCCCTCAGCAGGCGGGAAGCGCCAGGAAGCTTTGCCTCCGAGAGAGCCATGGGGGAGAAGGGCCAAGGGCTGATTCTTGGGGTAACTACTCCAGGTCTGGGTCTAGGTGCTAAGCTCAGGCCCTTGTGACATCAAGCAGCCAGTGGGGAGCCCAGCCAGTGTGGCTCAGTGGTGGAGTGTCGACCTGTGAACCAGGAGGTCAGGGTTCTATTCCCGGTCAGAGCACATGCCCAAGTTGCAGGCTCGATCCCCAGTGGGGGGCGTGCAGGAGGCAGCCGATCAATGATTCTCTCTCAGCATTGATGTGTCTAGCTCTCTTTCCCTCTCCCTTCCTCGCTGAAGTCAATAAAAATATATATTTTTAAATTTTTATTAAAATAAAAAGAAGCCAGTGGGGAATAGTAGGAAGACAAAATGTTTACCCAGTAGAGCTGACAGGAAGTGCCAGGACACCTGTGGTCTAAGTGAGAGCTGGCACTGCCCAAATTGATTGGGCATCCACCTGGGCCAACGGAGCACCTGCGTCTCCTAGCACACCCAGCTGTTCTCCCACCTCTGGGCTCCACTATTGCAATCCCCATTTTACAGATGGAAAACTGAGGTTCAAAGGATCAGAGCCATCTAGGAGGTCCTAAGGCCTAAAAGCAGCTCTCTCTCTCTCTCTCTCTCTCTCTCTCTCTCTCTCTTTCTCTCTCTCTCTCTCTCTATCTCATTCACAAGCGTTGATGGAGAGCTCGCCATGTCACCGGGCTAGAGAGTAAGCTCTGTCCTCCAGGGCTTTAAATAACTGGCCTGCAAATGCCTGAGGATGACGTCAACACGGTGGAGGACAGATGTAGAGAGAGTAACGAGCAAACACCATGCGAGGACGGTGGGGGCGATTCTGATTTGTAGAAACAAGGCGGGCTTCACGGAGGGGTGGGATTTGGGCTAAGCCTTGAAGAGAAGACTGGCTTTTAACAAGCGCAGGGGAGAAGGCTCAGTGGGGTGACCTCGGAGGTGGGGCTGCCTCCTCTGGCCCAGCCAGCACAGAGCACTCGCCACCCATGGACAGTGAGGGCTCGTTCCAGCTTGTAAAAGAGGTGCTGGGCCCGGCCGGCGTGGCTCAGCGGTTGAGCATCGACCTATGAACCAGGAGGTCATGGTCTATTCCGGGTCAGGTTGTGGGCACATGTCCAGGGTTGCGGGCTCAATCCCCAGTGTGAGGCATGCAGAAGGCAGCCGATCAATGATTCTCTCTCATCATTGATGTTTCTCTCTCTCTCTCCCTCTCCCTTCCTCTCTGAAACCAATAAAATATATATATTTTTAAATATACCTCCTGCAAAACTGGACAGATACATGCAAAATATCCACAAAATTAGACCACCTCCTTACACCACATACAAGAATAAACTCAAAATGGATTAATGAAAAGACCTGAAACCATAAAACTTAGAAGAGTTTTTAAAAACATGTTTTTATTGATTTGAGAGAGAGAGAGAGAGAGGCAGGAAGAGGGAGAGAGAGATAGAAACATCAATGAGAGAGAAACATCGATCCGCTGCCTCCTGCAAGCCCCTTACTGGGGATCGAGCCACCACCCAGGCATGTGCCATGACCAGGAATCAAACCAGGGACCTCTGGGTGCATCCATTGATGCTGAGCCACACCGGCCAGGCTAGGGAGGAGATTTTGAGAGACCCACCATCCCTGAGGGCCTGGGCAATCCCCCCACACCCACAGCCACTTCGCACTACAATCCCAGGGGACACAGGCCGGGTTTTCCCATGTCGCAGAGCAGCCTCTATGCATGCAGACAGGCTTTGGGGAAGAGCCGGGCCATCACGCCAGACAGAAATGATTGTGCTAATAAGGAGAGAGGTGGCCTGCAAGAGCCTCGCCTCGGCCCCAAGCCTCCAGTTAATGAGACTTCGCAGGGAGGGAGCGCGGCTGGGGAGTGGGAGTGGGCCAGAGCGGCCAGAGCAGCTGGACGCCAGCAACCCGAGGGCTGTTTATTAGGAGACAAAGAAGGACTTTGCTCCCGGCACCGAGGTCACACTCAAGGTATCCCAGGGAAGTGGCAGGGGAATTTATGATGTGAGCAGGCGGCCGTTTGACAGCTGTCTGCTGGCCCTGCTCCAACACAGGGTGGCCTCAATCCCAACCGTCCTGAGAGCATCCACCTGGAGAAGCAAGATGCTGTCCAGCAAGTGGGGCCGGTCCCGACTCCAGATGCCAGCTCTCTCCTCTATGTCTGTCCATGACCATGAAGTTTAGGTGTAAGTCCCCCGGGGCTTCTGGGAGAGGGTGCTCATGCAAGAGAGATGACCGTGACCTACTTCCTGGGTCTCCGCAAAAGTCCCAAAGCACCTGCCTCACTTCCCAACTCCCTCAACTCAGGTACAAGCAGATTTTGCTCAGAGCTAGACGCCCCCCGCCCGCCGCCCCCGAGGAAACGGTGGAGTGGAGGACAGGCAGCTGGGCCCCAGTTTTGTGACCACGAGGCAGGAACAGGCAGGACTGCCCCCCCCCCATTCCATCCTGCAACTCTCAGACATATAAGGAAGCGGGGGAGCCTCTGTGGAGAGGGTGGGCTCCCCGGGATCGAGCAGGAGGGAGTGCGAACATTGCATCTTAGGATCCAGGAGAATCAAGAGGGAGGAGAGACCTTACACACCCAAGAATGTAAATTTGGACACTTTGGTTATATAAGTGGCCAGGTTTCCATGGAAATCGGATTCCTTTTTTTTTTTTTTTTAAGAAGGGGCGGTATTTGCGTGTGCATGTATGTCTGGGGTGGGGCGAGGATGCTGACAAGACAGACGGCTGCCTTCCGGGCACACTGCGCTTGGACCCCATTCCTCCCAACACAGCACCCACACAACTTCAGGCACTTTGTAAGGATAAAACCCAGCTCCAGGCTGTCCTCTCCGGCCGGGCCGTGGTCCCCCAAGGGTGACTTAGTCCCCTCCCCGCAGGGACCTGCTCTTTCTCCCTCCGTCCCAGATTCTCAGCTGGGAAAACCCGAGACACCCGCCTCCCATCGCCAGCCTCTTCTAACCGCCTCTTCCCCACCACCACCACCACCCCTCCCCTACTTCTCAGCTACCAGAAGCCCCCTTCGCCCTCAGCCTGACCTTGCCCTGCAGAGCCAGGGCCCCAGACCCCCAGCAGGGCGGCTAGAGCGGCTGCCAAGGCCCATCCATCAGCCCCCCACCCCCGCCCCAGCCTGTAAATGACAGCACCGCCGTCCGCGGGCCCGCGGGGAGCGACTCCCGGGGTGTATCTGCCGCCAGTCCCCCCGGCAGCCCCTGCCGCGTGACAGCTACTGGGCAGGGGAGAGTGAGGAGCCCTCCCCTCTCACCCCATCCCAGCGCTTCTGAGGCCAACAGCCCCCCTCCCACCTGGTGACCTGCTGGGACCTACGGAGACCAAAGCCTCCAGTCGGAGATAAAAAATGCCTGGCTATTGACGAAAACACAATAAAGGGCCAATTTGCATGTTATTTGCATAACCAGTTCATGCCAAAATGGTCTGGGTGCGTCCATCCCCGCCGCCGTCTTCCTCAGGGGCCTGGTCCCCAGCCTTTCCTCCCCAGGGCTGCCCCCACCTTCCCCGCCTGCAGCGTGGGCTCCGGCCCCCGGGCAGGGCTCTGTGTTCGGCATTCCGCCGGCCGCTGCAGCCTGAAGGCCATCCCGGGCCTGCCCGCGACCATGCCCTTCCTCCCGGGCGTTTTCACAGCACCCCGGGAAAAGCCAAATCCGCGCCTCCGACCTCTCACCCCTGCAGACCCGCAGTTCGTGCAGGAGCCCAGAGGACTGGGAGAGGCTGATGTCCTGCCGCTGGGCTGGGCTTGGGCTGCAGCTGGGCTGGGGGTGCGGGGAGCGGGGCAGCAGGGCAGGCCCAGAGAGGGGAGGGGGCCGGGGAGGACAGCAGTCACAGCTCACACATGACTTTTCTCCCCACAGGGCTCTCTGCTCCAAGGCTGCGGCCCGGAGTCAGAAGCCAGGACTGTAACAAGCCTTAGTTTATACACAAACAGCTGCGTTTTCCTACTACTGTTTACTGCAAAGGGAGCGGTCCAGCATCCTCCCACTCCACGTGGCCTCAGTCGTGGGTTTAAGCTCGCTTTGCTGGCCTGGGAGAGCAAGGGCAGCAGAGCCCATGGATGGGGAGCATCCAGGGGGGCCCCAAACCCCTGGGTCTGTATTCAGTCTCCTCCTCCATCTCCCCATCCCTCCGGACCTCTGGGCTCTCTCCAATGTCCCTCCTCTCATGCACTTCCAAATGCACAAATGAGGGATAAAGAGAAAGAGCTTAGGAGTGGGGACCGGTCATTTCAGACTCGGCGAGGTCATCTGTCAGAGGAAGAGACCACATGGATGGACTCTATGCCTCAGCGTGTTGTCACCTCCATGCGAGGTCACTATGTACCCCTCCACACCCGCTATCACCAGGGCCCCACAAATGCCTGCGCCCGGGGGCAGCTGTAAGCCGGTGGGAATCAGTGCCTGTAGCGATGAGCTAAGGAGGCTCATGGCCCAGGAATCCTGGCCACCCAGTCCCCCTGCTGCCATGAGGCCCAAAGGGCCACCAGGAGGGAGGCGCCTCCCTGACCAAAGCAGGGCTCACCTTGCCTCTGATCTCAGGACTGCTGGCAGCCAAGGGGGTGATGCTGCCCCCGGGGACCAGAGAACGATGATCCTCTCACTCCCTCCCTCTCCATCCATAGCATAGATGCCTTTGGAGAGACAGCGAGGCGGCCAGGGAGGTGGCAGGAAGCGTGCCCCTCTGGGTTGCGTTGCTCAGTGGTTAGTGCGAGGCCCCTGGAGGCAGAGTGAGTGAACAAGTTACGCAGTGGTGCCAGCTCCAGCCTCCCTCTTAAAATCGGGCGAAGACCCCCTCCTGTGGTTGTGGCCAGACTGAATGCATTACCCATGTGAAGCACTGAGGACGGGCCTGGCACGAAGTAGGTGCTCAGCGATGGTAGCTGCTGATACCCGCACACAGGCCAGGCATCAGGGGTGCCCGGGAGGAAGGGACTCGGAGGTTCGAGATGGCACGGCTGCTTCTGGCTTCACACTGCTGGTGACCAAGATCACTTTCAGGAATTTCTTGTCTCTCTTTACAACCTCGTTCAGAAAAAAGGTGGAAAGGCCGAATGTCCTCATCTCTCACCCAGCCCCCCTTAATCCCGCGATTCTTCCGCCTGTGGCGTAAGGGGAAGTGCAGCCTAGGAGCAGACCACCTGGGCTGAAGCCCCAGTTCTGACCAGAGCCAGCTGTGTGGCCCTAAGAAAGGGACTTTCATGACCTCACTGTCCTTGGCGATGACGTCATGGCCCGTGGTACCTGTCTCACCGGGCGAGACCCCGCACCTGACGCCAGCAGGCTCTGTGATGCCCTACAAGGACCTTGGCCTCTTGAACCCGGGACCCCACTCAGGTAATAAGCCCTAATGTTCACAGGACCTCACACGGGAACAGGGACCACACCGGGCCTCGGATTCACACAGCTTCCACCCTGGAGAAGTTCAGAGCCATCCACCCATCCCCGGCTCCAGGCCCACTCTTCCAAGGGGGACCTGGGCCGAAACTGCAGGTGCCCATGGCTCACGGGAATGGCATCTGTGCCTCCCAGGGAGAGAGAGATCAGCAGCATTTCTCAGGCCTCAGTAAATCACACTCCCACCTGTCTGCTCAGCCACCTGGCAGTGGGCTCCCGCATCACAATGTCCTGACCATAGCACCTCTCACTTGCCCAGAGGCGTTTGTGACCAAGCACGCGGGCTGCACACCCCAACCAGCTCCTAAGACCCAGGCTGGGGCCCCAGAGCGCAGCGTGCCCCGCGGACTGCTGCTGGGACCCTCCCTGAGCCAGTCCCCCTCCCGCCTCCCCGCAGGCAGGGTGGAAAGAGGGAGGGGCAGGTCGGGGAGAAAACAAACTTCAGACTCATTATCCCACGGGCCCCTCTCTGCTCTCGGCACAATTAAAGATCTCTAATCCAGAATGAAAAGCAAAGCCAGCTCCCGCTTCCTCTAATCAGGGCTCTGGGCCCTGGCTCCTGTTTTCAATACAAATATTCAATTAAACTTTCCTGGAGGTTCAAGTAATTGGGTCGCAAAGGGGGAGGTTCCCACAGAGAGAGCGAGACCCAGAGCCAGTGAGAGGCAGGAGGTGCAGACAGCCTGAGGCAGAGGAGATGGGGTGGGAAAGGGGCCTCTGGGGGCCTCAGGTCTGCCCTAATGGGCAAAACCCACTTTTCTAGAATTCCGTGCCCACAGACTCCAGTTTCCTCCAAATTGGCCTGACAGGGGAACTGATCGTCAAGAGCTGGCTGAAGGCCAGCCTGGACCCGCCTTGGACCTGCCATAGACTCCTGACTTCCTGCTGGTCCCTGTCTGTCACAGCACCTTCTCCGGTCAGCAGCTCTCGCCCCCAAGGACCAACATCCTCCCGTGTTTAAATAAAAACACGATGGTCCAGCTCCACCACTAAGACCCCCTCACCTTTGACACAAATTGCTGCAAGTGACAATCACTCCTTTTTCCCCGTAGGCACTTGTTGGAGACCCTTCAAAAGCCGAGTGTTCTCCTATTCCTGTGAAGAAAATGAGACCCAGCCCGGCCAGCTGGCCAGCATGGCTCAGTGATTTAGCGTCGACCTATGAACCAGGAGGTCACAGTTCGATTCCCAGTCAGGGAACATGCCTGGGTTGCGGGCTTGATCCCCAGTAGGGGGCGGGCAGGAGACAGCCGATCAATGATTCTCTGTCATCATTAATGTTTCTAGCTCTCTCTCCCTCCCCCCTCCTCTCTGAAATCAATCAATATATATATAAATCAATATATATATATAAATATAAATATATATATATATATTTTTTTTAATGAGATCCAGAGAGAACAGTCTGGTCCAAGGTCACCCTGCAAGTTGGGCCCAAGCCTGACCAGCCCCCCGGTGTGGGGCTGCGTGGGCTCTAGCCCCAGCCCCACGGCTGACCCGCTGTAACACAAAGGGAAGAAACGTCCGCCTCTGAGGACTCCCAGGACTCAGTTTCCCGCTTGGAAACTTTCTCCGCAAATCCTAAGGATACCTAAAGTGCCAAGAAGCCAGGATCCAAGAAGTAAGAAGTGAGGCCTGGCTCCTGGCGATTTTGAGAACACAGGGGAGGAGGTGGGGTTAGTAGCTCTGCTCCCTTTTCATTTCTGGTTCCATCTAAGAAGTCAAGTTACCAGACAGGCTGGGGGTGGGGAGGGGAGACTAAAGAAGGAGCCCAGCTGGTTCTCCTAATTATAAACCCCAAAGCTCTCTTGACAGATCTGCCTGACAGTGTGGGACTGACTCCTCTTATCCCACACAGGCTGCACCTGGAGGTCTCTGCGCGTGACCTCCAGACGAAGGACAAGGTTGACTGGAAAAGGAAGAGGCAATGGGGGGGGGGGGACGGGGCCCCCTCATCAGAATGGGAGACAGACAGACTCCAATACAGCTGGTGGGAGAGGGGGATGGGGGGAGTGCTTAGCACCCTGAGATGGGCCGCAGGAGGAATGGATGAACCTGGGTGCTGGGGCCTCCACTTATGGAAAGGTAACTGTAGGTAGGTTTCACCTTCACTTTTCCTGCTTTTCCTTCTTTCTTATCCCCCCTTGGTTGGGCCGATGCCTGGCTGGTTCCTCTCCAAAACCCGGTCTGTCGGACTTGAGGCCTACAGGTCAGCCCAGAGGTGTTCTGCCATCATAGCCGGAGCAGGCCGGAGGCTTCGGCCAGGCGGGTGGAGGCTGCCCGGCCAGAGCCAGAAGTCAGTGTGTGAAGTCCCTGGGGAGCGAGGGAGAGCAGCCTGGGAGGTGTTCCCCATGGCAGGGAGCCCAGGAGGCGAGCGCCGCGCCAGGACCTTCCGAGGGCGTCTGGCTTGGGATTTATGAGCCTCTTGTTCCTATTTAAAACGACTCTAGGCCTCAAGTGCTCTGGAGAGGATCGGCCCCAGGAGCCAAGACGCGGGCGGAGGAAAGCTGGCTTTCTTGAGAGGCACCATCCTGTCCCCACGAAGGCCACAGCCAGGGCTCCCTGATTCGCTTGTCCCCGGCTGGGGCTAGGAACTTCTCTATCTACGACTTAGGACTAAAGACACGCTGAAGAGTGGGACAGGGCCTTGGGCCCAGGGAGGAGCTTCAAGTTCTGGAAGAGGAAGAGGTAAGGGGAGGGTTGGCGCCTCCCCATCAGAGTGGGAGAGGTCAGATTCGCCGAGATTCTCAGGCTCAAGCTTGGAAAAAGTCACCATGTGTCACCTCGCTGTCTGTCCAGGGTCACTGTTCTCAGTCGTTCCAGAAGTATCTCCGCTGTGGCCCAACTGTGCTGGCCAGTCCCCTCCCTCCACAACTCCTTCTGTCACTTGCACACTGAGATTCTGGTGCCATGGAAGTCCTTTGGCTCAGACTCCCCATGAATCCTGATTGGGGGATCGGATCGTCAGCAGACACTGGCCTCTCTGGTGTCCAGCACGGGCCATGCGCAGACGGACGCTGATTGGTTCATCTTGTATTTGTGGGAGTCTTTTGGCTATTGATCCTGCTTAGAGACCATCTCAGGACGACTGGGACTGGAGAGAAGAGACGACCGAGGCCCTAATGACCAGTTCCATCAGGAAATAAGCAATGTCAGTGGAGGAAAAAGAGCAATCCTAGGAGGCTCTCGACCAAAAGTGAGAAGAACACTTCTGGGTCCCGTTCATGGGAGTAAGGGGAGGAGCAAAAACGAGGGAGATGAAGGCAGTGGGGGCTCCCAGCCACGGCCTGTTGGGTAAAGTGAAAATCCAGCGAGAGACCACAGCTATGGCAGGAGGTGGTTTCCCATGAGATAAAAAGGCCTGGAGGTGCTTGAAATTCGTCTTATAATCAACAGGTATTACTGACTCCAAGATAGTTGCAGGAATCTTTTTGTCTGTGACAGAGAAAAAGAACTGCAGGTTTGGCTCAGTGCATAAAGCGTCAGCCTGCGGACCGAGGGGTTCCGCGTTCAATTCAGGTCCAGGGCACGTACCTCGGTTATGGGCTCCTCCCCGGCCCAGGCCTTGGTCAGGGCTCAAGCAGGAGGCAACCAATCGATGTATTTCTCTCACACCGATGTTTCTCTCTGTCTTTCCCTCTCTTGCACTGTCTCTAAAATAATCAATGGAAAAATATCCTCGGATGAGGATTAACAACAAAATTAATAAATAATAATAATAATAAAAGAACTGCAGGAAGAGGTATATAGATGCCCAAAACTCAACTTGGGCGCTGTGCTTCCTCACCTTTGCACATGCCATTCCACCTGCCCGGAGTGCCCTCACTTCCCTTAGGTACCTGTTCCTCCTTCCCACTCCCGCTAAGTTAGGTGGTCTTTCTCTAGGCTCATGAGCTGATGGTGAGAATTAAGTGAGTTGATTCACATAAAGTCCTTAGACGGAATCTGCAACATGACACTCAAAGATTTGTTGTTATTGTTACTATGATTCTATCTCAGTGCCCTTGAGAGACCCCTGCATGGATCACGTGGGTGGAGGGTCATGTGCTTGTCCGAGCGGCCACCTGGCTGAGTTCTCGGCCAGCAGGAACCATTCATTAAATGCTTTCGTGGTCTAAGAACCTGGGATATGGGAGCGTGTAGAGCCTGGGATATGCTAAGTGATCATTAAATGTGGAATGAATATGTAAATGAAAAAATGCGTATGCACTTTGCAACGTATGATGAGCCAAACATGTGTCTGCCTCCAGAAGTGGTCCGATTCCCCCAAACGTGCGCTCCTTCACCCCTCACCCACCGGTTCAGGCCCTCGGCCAACAGCCTGCGGTCCATTCTCTTCGGAGAGAGTTCGCTTTGGCCTTTTCCAAGGCACCCGACGTCAACAACAACGAGGAGATGGGAAACAGACCAGGGCCAATGAAAGCCGTTCCTTCTCCAGCCGAGGTTCCGACTGTTTTGACTCTGCTGCTGAGACTCGGCGAGGAGTGATCGGGAAGCGTCTAAAATTAGCTGTTTTAATTTGAGCAAAAGGGAAAGGGACTAACTTACAGCCTCTAGTGGGGAGAGTGGAACCCAGAAGACTCCATGAAAACCAGAGCAACATCTGGCACCAAGACGATGCCCAGGAAAAACTCAGGGTCCCTGTGACTCCACACTTGGTCACAGATTAGAACAATCCAGTTGTCACTTGTCCCAGAATCCACTGTGTTCCCAGTGGGAGGCCGTGGCTACCACCTGGAAAATGTTAGCTGGAGTTGGATGATGGGAGACCTTTCGCCTAACCCAGTGGTTCCCAAACTTATTTGGCCCTTTCCAGAAAAAATATTACTCAGCGCCCCTGGATATTAATTTTTTTTAAATCTTAATAGCAATTAAACAGAAAGATATATGTATTAATGTTTCTACCTTTTTCGTAAAATATAGTAAAGAAAGGTGTAAATTAGAAACATTGAAGTTTGAAATTATGAAACTATTTATTGAACTCAGAATAGAAAGGTAATACAAAAAAAGTTAAAACAAATGCACCTGTGGCCATCACCGCCCCCCTGGATCACTGCAGTGCCCACCAGGGGGCGGTAGCGCCCACTTTGGGAATCACTGTCCTAACCCAACTTACCACTCTCTCACTTCATTATTTGGGTTCTCGTTTCTCACCACTGAGTTGAGCATATGGTAGGTACTTCGCTGCCTTTGTCAAATTCTTCTTGACCATTCTGGCCCACAGGGACCCCTACGTCCTCTGAACTAAGAGAAACTTAGAGTCTTTCCCACTCATTTATGAATCCATCCAAGTATCCAAGCTAGATACCGAGGTAGGGAGGAGGGATTCACATGAAAAGGAAAGAGACACCGTTCTGCCTTGAGGAGTTCCGTTGGCTGAGGAGACAGAATGGAAACAAATCTCGAGATAATTGCCGTGTGGAGTGACAGTGTGCCGGGAGCAATGGGGGCTCGGGCAGAGAACAATATGGGTACGCCTAAGGGGATCAGAGATTCTATTGGCACCGAGCATATATTGCCTTCTGTTACTAGTTTCCTTTTTTATGTCCTTACTCCCCAGATTCGAGCAACTTGCCGCCAAAGAATGTGTTCTAATTTTTTTTGTCTCCTGATCTGCACAGAACTTTTCACATAGTAGGAGTCCAATCAATGTTTTCCATTGGTGATTGCCCAGCTATGTGGAAATCTCTCATTGCAGTAAGAGGAGACTGTTTTCATTCCTAGGAGAAGCTACAAAAAAATAAGTTGAAACCGTGGAGGAAAAGAACTGGGAGGAGGGCCCCTGGACCAACCAATGGCTCAGGATCTCCTGTAAGTGTTTCAAAAAACAGGGAGGTAACCTCCTGTGTCCAGGGTAATTAGGTGGGGTGCCCCCGAAGGACATGGGAGTGGATTAGATGAACTTCCACGGGCCTATTGGCTCCAAGGATTCTCTTAGGTATAGGACCCCCCAACAAAAGGCAAAAGACCAAGTCCTGTGAGGAGAATTTACGAGTTAGGGGGTGATTCCAAGGATCAGATGCAAGTCCTCCACTCGGCTTCCACAGCCCTTCCCTGCTGGTCCCTCCCGTCCCTCAAGTCTCACCCTGGTCATGGCTGCCACGCTGAGCTTCCCACTGGTTCCTGTACTCAGTGGCCCTTCACATCCTGTGCCCGCTCATGCCCAGGGCACCCTCTTCCTTCACCTCCGAACACCTACTGGTCCTTTCAGCGTTCCCCGGCATAATTAGGCACTCGGTTCTCTCAGCAACTCTAGCGTTTTCTTTACATCCCTGTCGAATAGGCCAACAAGCTGGACAATGTGGATGAAATGGACAAATTCCTAGAAAAATGCAATCTCCCAAAACTGAATCAGGACGAATTGGAAAACCTGAATAGGCCAATAGCAACTGAGGAAATAGAAGCAGGAATCAAAAAACTCCCAGCAAACAAAAGCCCAGGTCCAAATGGCTTCACAGGGGATTTTTACCAAACATTCAAAGAACTAACACGGATACTCCTCAAACTATCCCAAAAAAAAACATCCAAGAGGAAGAAACACTTCCAAACTCTTTTTATGAGGCCAGCATTATCCCAATTCCAAAACCAGATAAAGACACGACAAAGAAAGAGAATTACAGGCCAATATCCCTGATGAACATAGATGCTAAAATCTTCGACAAAATATTAGTAATATATTAAAAAGATCGTACACCATGACCAAGTGGGATTTATATCCCTGTTGTGACAACTGGCCATATTGTGCTGTGAATGAACATATTACTTGGGCTGCTTGGATTATGGGAACAAAAGTGATCTGGACTTCGAAGCCTGAACAATCTTCAGGGCGCAGCTGAGCTCACATACTCAGACAGAAACTCTGACGTCCGCATAACAGTTTCTCCTAAAACTCACAAGTCCCTGGACCCCTTATCTTCGGACTCACCCGTAACATCACTTGCTGCTCCCTCTTGATTCTCAATGCCTCCCCTTTGCCTCCAGACCAGTTGGCTATGTAGGTAACTTTGAGCACAGCAACCTTTCTGAGCCACAGTTTCTTCTCAGAAGGTGACTTTGAGCAGAGGGGTCCACTACTGGAGAGTGGCAGGGGCATTTACTTAGACGCCTGTCTTCCCACCTTTCACTAACGCTTACAGAAGAGGATCATGATTTGTTTACCTGGTACCGATCACTACGCCTGACACTAAGTACTCCATGTACTTTTTTTAAAAAAAAATTCTTTTAATATGTCTTTGTTGATTTTAGAGACAGGAAGGAAGAGGGGTAGAGAGATAGAAACATTGTAGAGAGAAACTTCGATCGGCCGCCTTCTGCATGCCACCTACCGGGGATCGAGCCTGCAACCCGGGCACGTGCCCTGACTGGGAATCGAACCAGTGACCTCTTGGTTCATGGGTTGACACTCAACCACTGAGCCACACCAGCTGGGCTGTACCTTTTTTTTTTTTAAATGGGATTGGATGTCCTTTCCGGATTCCTACACAGACCCCCTGCCTGGAGCTCCAATCTTCCGGTATTTGGGGGACTGGATCACCTCCAGCTTTCCCCAAACTGAGCAATTTACAGCTGAGGAATTGTGACTTTCTCTCTCTTCCCCTCATAAAAAAAAAAAAAAAGGCAGAAAGCGAGTTGGACATCAAAAGCCTCTTTAAAACCAACATTTTGATGACTTAAGAGTAAATGAATGAGAAACAGACGGCTTAGATTTCCTTTATGATACACAAGGGCTCCTTCTGGACTCGCTTCCCGTGGCTGCCAAGCTAATGATGAGAGAAGTCGCCCAATTCTCACATCAACAGATGGCTCCCCAGCTTTGGACATTTTTCTCGAAGCCGAGGAAGAAAAATGCCAGCTCCTCGCACCAATGATATGCCTCGTGGTGCTTTTGCCTGCTTTACGTCCCATCCCAGTTAGAAAGAAACGCCTTGCCCGGCGGGCCCCGCCTGGCACATACTAGTAGGGAAACGCCCTCCTGCACCCGGCAGCGGGCGGGGCGGGCGGGGCCCTAGGCCCAGCACCGACGGGAGGCCTGGGTGCTGGGACTGATGGCCACTGGCAAAGCCGTGTGTCTTCCTGAGCGTCGGTTTTCTCATTGTCAGGATGGAGATCGCGATCCCTGTTCTCTCTACGACAGAGCTGTGAGGGTCAGGGAGATGGCGTCACATAATGTCTGTCCGCGCAGCAGGGTCAGCACGAATGGGCTCAGAAGGGATCCAGATGTCAGTCCCAGGAGTGCTAACACTCTGTGAGTGTGTAAACGGCTGGCGGGCCCGGGCCCGTTTGGCTCAGTGGGTAGAGCATTGGCCTGTGGACTGGAGGGCCCCAGGTTCGATTCCGGTCAAGGGCGGGTACCTCGGTTGCAGGCTTGATCCCGGGCCCTGGTTGGGGCATGTGCGGGAGGCAACCCATCAATGTCTCTCTCTCACATCGATGTTTCTCTCTCTGTCTCTCCCCCTCCCTTCCACTTTCTCTAAAAATCAATGGAAGAGGATTAACAAAAAAATAAAAATAAATAAACCACCGGTGGCCCGCACTCCCTCCCTTCTGCTGGGGGATTGAGATGGGATGGCCTCGTGGGGAGGGAAGGGGAACCAGGACACGTGGCCCGGGTTTCCGTGTCAGAGCAGAATCGCTGTGCGGAGGCGGAGTTTGGGTGGTGACTCCCAGGACACCTAGTCTCAATGCAGTGACATCCCCCATGGCCCCGAGGCCCACCCCCACAATGTCACCTCATCTCACGTGCTAGTTGGTGTCTTAGAATTCTCACTCCGAAACAGGGAGAGCCCTACTTATGCAAGCTTTTCCACGTTTGCTTTTCGCCAGTCTGTACTTCCCATCATGTCAGTGAGTCATTTGAATGAAAACATGGGTATTATGTCACTGTCGCAGTTAAGAGCCTGTGCGGGAATCAGGCAGACGGGTTCTCATCTCTGCTCCACAAGTCGTTAACTCTTGTAACCTTGGGGGAATGAATCGTCTCTCTAATCCTCAGTTCCGTTATCTGTAAAATGGGGCTGATAGAAGTGCCTGCCTCATAGGTTGCTGTGAGGGTTAAAGGAGGAAAACGTCCACGAGAAGTGGTTAATTCAGTCCCGGCACATGCTGAGTCCACGGTACCCGGCGGCTGTGCGGGAGAAGGGGTCAGAGACGGGCATGAGGCTGCAGCTGAACACGCCTTGGACAGGAGAATCCGGGCCTCAGAGGGGTTCTATCATTGATGTTTCTCTCTCTCTTTCCCTCTCCCTTTCTCTCTGAAATCAATAAAAAATGTTTAAAAAAATAAATAGAAAGTCTTGTCTTCAGAGTAAAACTGTGGTGCTGGCCCAGGCTCCGTCTTCAAGGCTGACAGACCCACCGCCCAGCTGCTGGGAACACGGGGGGCTCTCACCCTGCCCCTCACTAGGACTGCCTCACCCAAGGCCGCTCCTCTCGCCGGGATGACCTGATTGGGGAAGAAAGGCCTGGCCTCCTGGCCACGTCTGGGACAACTCTGAGGAGTCTTATGGGATCAGATGAGGCCTCGGGTGCAGCCACAGCAGGCTCAGCTTCTCCCCGCCCGGGCCCATCCTTCTCATCTTCTTACAGGATGTCTCCCCATCGGAGTCTGGCCAGGGGGTGGATGCAGACCAGGAAGCGGGCAGCTACTACAGTGGTTGTCAGGCTACGAATGGGGGCAGCACAGGTGCTGTGGGTGTACCTGGGACGGGCACCTAATCCAGAGTTGGGGGGTCCAGGAGGCTTCCCAGGCGAGGTCATCTGAAATGACATCGACACGGGACGTGCCTGGGGCGGGGAGAATGATTTTTAACCTCCAGCTTGTCCTAAATGGAAGAGGGAAGACCAGGGTCTTCAGCAAGGTGAGACAGATGGCTGCAGAGGGGCAGGGGGGAGGGGTCAGGGGACAGGGGGCAAGGGGCAGGGGGACGGGGGAGGGAAGGGGGGGCCTGCACAGCCTCTGCTCCTCCGGCCTCACGATCTCCACCCACAGCCCACGTGAACAGGGCCCCTGGTTTTTAACTTCCGGACGCCACCCGCCCATCAGCGTGCCCCAGGGCAGGGAGAAGGGATCTACTCTCGGGTATTCGGTTTTCCTGCTCTAAACCCTCACCCCACCCTACATGAGGGTGAGCTCAGAGATTAGAAACTCATTTCCTTATAGGAAATGAGGAGCTATTGCCAGGACCGCCCAGCCGGGAAAATACAAACAAGATGCCTGATGCTGCGGCTGCTCTCCCAGCTCAGGGCCTCCGGGGAGGCAGAGAGATGGGCCGTGTCCCAGGCACTCCCATCGTGGTTTCCAACTGGGCTTCATCCGAGAGTGGGAAGTCCCTGGCCGTGGTCACATCCACAGCCATGAAATGGCCCTGCTCCCATGGCTGGAGTTGCCCCATTGGAAGGGGCAGAAGGACATGGCATCGACGTGGAGAGGCCACTGGTTTCCAGACCAGCCTTGCCACCACCCTTGGTTGAGTCTGTTGACCTCTTTGGGCCCTGGTTTTCTTCTCTGTGTAATGGTAGACACATAGCTGGGCTTCTGGGTTTCTGAGAGTCCTTCCACCGAGCCCTGATCTCTGAGGAAGGAAAAGGAAACGGGTACCAATGTGACTGCATCTCACGGCCCAGAGGCTGAGCTCTCTCACCCCCCAGTCCCATTTCTACTCCTCTTTCTCTGAGGAGAGGGAGGACCCAAGGAAATCAGTGCGATGTCTCTTCAAAACCATGCGGTGCGTCCCTCGGGCCTGCAGGTCAAGGTGAAGGCTGCTGAGAAGGCAGATTTTTCCGTGCAGGCTGGGGAGCTAGCTTGGACCATCTCCCACCTGGTTTCTCTTGCCTCGACTCCTCTCTCCCCATTCTCAGCACCGCGAGCACCCTTTGCGCCAACATTGGCCCCACCCTTTATGCCAGATGAACTGTCCCAAAATGTAGGTAACAGGTGTCCATAATGGGGTCTGGCACTTCTTCATCAGCCCAATCTTTTTTTTTTTTTTTCTGATCAGCCCCAATCTAACTTCAGGAATGACTGCACCAAATGAACATGAATATTTATTGAGTAACTACTAACCACAAAGCTCTGTACCAGAGACTGTAGGACTAGCCAAGAGTAGGAAACAGTCCCGACTCTGAGTAGGGGCACAGGGAACTCTGAGGGTGAGTTTTCCCTTGCCCTTCACTGTATGCCCATTGCCAACTATCCATCCCTCGGTGTTTCTCCCTCTGCTGGGGCCATCCAGGTGGCCACCTTTTCCAGGATGGCTGGGTAGCTCAGCCAGGACAAGCGTCCCTCAGACAGGTGCTCCCAGGTCAGGATACATACTTCTGCAGATGGTAACTGACAGCCATTATCGCCATGAGCAACTGGGAACATGCTCCATTGTCAGGGAAGAATGCCCTGTTTGAAAGAGCGAGACAGCGTTCGGAAGGACTAACATGAGAGGTGCATTGGTTATCCTTTGCTATATCGCAAGTTACTATAAACTTAGTGGCTTAAAGCAACACACATTTATTATCTCATGGTTTCTGTGGGTCAGGAATTTAGGCACAGCTTAGTTGGGTCCTCTGGTTCTCACAAAGATGCAGTCAAAGTGTTGGCCAAGGTCGGGGTCTCATCTGAAACTCGACTGGGGAAGGATTCGCTCCCAAGAAAGATTGTTGTCGGGATTCAGTTCCTTGTGGGCTGTTATCTGAAGCAGCCCTCGGTTCCTTGCCAGGGGGGTCCCCCCAAAGTGGCCACTTGCTTCTGTTCAAGCCAAGAAGGCAACAGGGAGGCTGACAGCAAGAGGAAAGCTACCATCCCATGTAATATAAGCCAGGCAGTGACGTTCCATCGCCTCTGCTGCATTCTACATGTTAGAAGTTAGGTCGCAGGTCCTGACCACACTCAAGGGGAAGGGACTACACACAGGTGTGGACATCAGGAGGTGGCAGTGACGGGGAGTCATCTTCGAGCCTGTCTCCCACAAGAAAGGAGGCAGAAAAAAACACACACAAAAAACACCAGCTCTGAGCTTTCACCAGAAGCCACCCTGCAGACAGTCTCAGTTTAAGCCTGTTGTCCTGGGTGATTATTGAGTGCCACCTTTTGTTCTCAAAAGTGTCCTGGTTTGGCAGTAAAAGAAAAATACCACATGATCTCACTCATTTATGGACAATAAAGAACATTATAACCTAATGAACAAAAAGATAGATACAGAGGCAGAGAAGCATCGAACAGACTGTCAAAGTACAGCGGGAAGGCTGGGGAGTGTTGGGGGGCGGGGGGCGGGGGGGGTAGAGATCAATCGAAGGACGTATATGCATGCATATAAGCATGACCAATGGACACAGGACACTGCGGGGGGGGCGGGGGTGAGGGCATGTGCCGGGGGGTAGGGGAGGCCGGGGGAAGGTCAATGGGGAAGAAAGGGAGACATGTGTACTACTATTTGTAATACTTTAAACAAGAAAATAAAATTTTTTTAAAAAAGTGTCCTGGTTTGTAGGAAACATTTAGTCATCCCCGTACCTGAAGGGGGGATGGCCATGGTCCCTGGGGGTGAGTGGTCCCGAGGCCACCGTCTGCCTGAAGGAGGGATTCCCAGCAACCTTGCTCAGCAGTTAAACATGGATCCTCGACTGTTCGGGGACGGGTACCCTAACCCCCGCATTGTGCAAGGCTCAATTGGCTGCCTATTTGAAAAGTGTTCTATTAAGCCCTTCCTGTGAACAGGCCTGCACAAGGTGCTGGGGATGCAGTCATGAGCAGCACAGGTGTCTCTGCCTGCGGGGCCGTCTTTAATCATAAGTCTACAGCCGGCCCGGACTACAGATCACAGTGAGGCAATGACTTCTTGGTTCCTATGTATGGATGCTCGATGCTGATGGTGACCTTTACACGGTCAGTAAGGCGATGGACAGCATCTGCTTAACCACAGGCTTTTCCACAGCCAGGTCTGTGTCTCCCCAGACAAGTCATTCCATTTCCGCCCCACCTGTGAAATGTAGGCCATGCCCTCTGCCGGCAGGACCATGTGGAGGGCCGGAAGGGACAATGGCTGTAAGCATTCAGTACGGGGGCTGACGCATGGGGACACATGGTCAGCGGGACCAATGACCATCCCAAGGGTTGGAGTTTTCCTGTGCCCGGTGAGCTGATGATTCACTGCCAGTTGGCATTGCCATGTGTTGGCAGACAGTTATTGTTAAATTTCTGAGTTTAAGAATCACTGTGGAGCCCGGCCAGTGTGGCTCAGTGGTTGAGTGTCAACCTATGAACCAGGAGGTCACGGTTCAATTCCCAGTCAGGGCACATGCCCAGGTTGCAGGCTTGATCCCCAGTGTGGGTCGTGCAGGAGGCAGCCGATCGATGATTGTGTCTCATCATTGATGTTTCTCTCTCACTCTCCCTCTCTCCCTCTCCCTTCCTCTCTGAAATCAATAAAAACATATTTTTAAAGAGTCACCATGGTCCTAACCATTTTGCTCAGTGGATAGAGCGTTGTCCCATGGACTGAAGGGTCCCAGGTTCGATTCCAGTCAAGGGCACATACTTGGTTGCAGGCTTGATCCCCAGTAGTGGGGGGGGGGGGGGGGCAGGGTGGCCGGGTGTGTGCAGGAGGCAGCTGATTGATGTTTCTGTCTCATCCATGTTTCTATCTCTCTATCCCTCTCCTCCCTCTCTCTAAAAAATTCAATAAAAATATTTATTAAAAAAAAGAATCACCATGGAAACTTTTTAAAAACACAGATTTCTGTGTCCCCCAAACCTACAGACGCAGAAACCCCCAGGACCGAATGGGGTTGGGGAATTTGCATTTTTAGGTTTCAGGTTTGCAATCAATGCCTCTTAAATCCAACCTCCCGCTTCTGTTTTCCAAAGCTCGTGCTCGGGAGAGTGGAGGTGCAGGGCTCCGAGGAACCCCAGGACCAGCCATCCCTCTCTCCTCTCCGGGGCTGAGCGCCCCGCCCCCCCCCCCCCAGCCCTGCCAGCCAGGCTGTGGGAGGTCCCTTCTGAGCAAGGCAGCTGCTGGAGCGCTTCCGATGAAAGGCCAGACAGACAGAAGGTCAGAGTTCACACAAGATGCTCCGCCTTCTGTTTCATTTACAAGTGGCAGTCACCTCATTAAACCCAGTCCCCCACCCGCACCCCTCACCCATAGCCCACCCCACACAAGCCCACGCCGACCCCTCCTCCCTGCAGCCTGGCCAGGCGTCCACCCAGACACTCGGCTGGAGAGCAAGGCAGATGGGCGACATCCTGGAGATGCCCACCCTCACCCCCTTTGGCAAGTCCAGACCCCAAGCTGGCCCAGCGCCTGGTGGGACAGTGTGCTCCCCAGAGAAGGTTAAACGCAGGCATCATACATGCATCCACCTGCCCCCGCAGCCGCCAGAGCACAGCTGGGCGGGGAGATGGTGCTGATGCCTCCAGGCCGAGTCCTGAGAAGAGGGGGGCGTGCAGAAGGCAATGCAGAGAGCTGTTCCTTCTCTGATCTCCTCCGTTAAAGCCAGGCTACTGAGATGATCCAATGAGGTCGGCCATCTGAAAGATCCAAGCTTCATGACCACACACGGTAGATTGTCAGCAAACGGTCCTTCCCTGAACGCACAGAGGGCAGAGTCTAATGGGGACGTACACACCACACAGTGAACTTTTTTTAAAAAAATTGATTTCAGAGAGAGGAAGGGAGAGGAAAAGAGAGAAACATCAATGATGAGAGAGAAACATTGATCGGCTGCCTCCTGCATGCTCCCTATTGGGGATCCAGCCCATAACCCCGGGCCTGTGCCCTGACCTCCTGGTTCATAGGTCGATGCTCACCACTGAGCCACACCGGGCCTGGCAGTCAACTTCATTTTCTGACGGACTGGCATGACGGGG
>NW_005871891.1:52295-53890 GCF_000147115.1 Myotis lucifugus
GACTGTGGCTATAAAACTCCCAGTTTCAGAAAACACACCTTTTGGTTTCCAGCTGACAGGCCAGTCCAGGGGCCTCGGGCTCCTGGTCCCCACAGTTCTGACTGCAGCAGCCTCAGCTCTAGGGCAGCGCTGGGCTGCGTGGCTTCCTCTCCCGCTCCCTGGCCTGCAGGTTGGAGGAAGCTCTCGCTCCCTCCTCAGGCTGCCCCTCCCGTCCCAAGCTCTGAGCTCCAGGTACACCAGGCGGACCTGGACCTACGGGTGGACCTGCCCCTCTTTCCTCAGGCAGGGGGTCCTTCCCTTCCTCCCACCTGGCGACACCCAACTCAGGCTCCTTGTGGCCTCTTCCTCGTGGCCTCACATCGCCTGTTCACGCCTGAGACGTGGGCTCGAGGTGGGGTTGCAGCCTCGCCTGCAGCCACCACGCCCAGCGCGGAGCCTGGTCCTGTAGGCGTCGGTGCATGGATGGTGGGCGAACGAGGAGACACAGCCCATGAGACACCACAGCTCAGCAGCTGCTCGTGTCCTTCTCACTAGACTGCACGCCCCTCGGTGCAGGGACTGTATCTCGGCTCCTGAGGCCTCTGTCGTGCCTTACACCCTTGTTGACATGATGACTGTGTCTCGGGGACTTGCCTGAATTCTCGAGGCGCCCCCAGGACCCCGGGCTCCTGGGGGCCAGGCAGGCGCCAGGTCCACCAGGGGCCTCATCCCTTTGCAGGACGGCAAGGTCAGAGATGCCCCCTCCTGGGCCTCAGGCCCTGGCCTGGCGCCCCTCCTGGGTGATTTCAGGACGGGCCGGAGGAGGGTGGAATCGGAGACTGGTGATGGGGGTGCTTCTCTTTGAAAATTCCTGCGGTGATTAGGGGAGGCAGAGAGCCATGCACATGCGTGTTTCCCGCTGAGAGGAACCCCACATGCCATCCAGTGAGGGGCTGTCGGCAGCTGTGGCCTGTCTCCCACCCTGTCGCCTACCCACCCGCAGTGGCAGTTACCCGGCCTTATGGTTTAGAAATGAGCTGGCTGGGCCCAGGGCCTCGAACCTAGGTCCCCAGTGCTTCTCACTAGACAGAAACCCGAGCCCCGTGAGGCCGGGTCGGCAGGCCAGGCCCCCCGAGGACTTGGCTGGGGACCCCGTGGTGTTTGCTGTCCTCTCTAGTTGGGCTCAGCTCCCACAGCTGCCAGGATCCCTCCCCAGACGGGCCAGGCAGGGCCCTGGGTGCCGCCTGGGCATCCTACCCATGAAAACACCTCCCACCCGTTCACACCTGCCTGCCTCAGCCTTGGCACCTGGCGGATGGTTGGCACCTGCCCCACAGAGGCTGGGAGGGCGGGTAGGACGGGACCAGTACTAAGACAGCTGGTGTCTCCTTGAAGCTCACCCCTGTCCTGTTACCCAGGACAGCTCTGCGGAGAAGCTCAGTGTCTGGCCCTGAGGGAGGGAGAGGGGTGAGGGGAGGGGCAGTGGGTTTGCGGGTGTCGCACTATTCAAAGTCCAAGTGTGGTGGGGACAGGACAGGGTACAGAGCCCCTGTCCAGGAAGCAGCTCGGGCCAGTGCCGGGTTTGGGGCTTACAAATTGTTGTTTGTGTTCTATAT